>NC_092516.1:43225047-43440047 GCF_047511675.1 Marmota flaviventris | reverse complement strand
GGGGAAAAAGCACTTCCACTGTGCTCTGCATCCCAAAATACTCTCTGAATCCCGTGAGAACTCAATGGGAACTCAAGGAGCTGGCTGGCGCCTGAGGCAGCAGGATATGCCCTATTCCCAGCAGGATACACCGGAAACCTGGACCTACCTTAATCCAGCAGGATCCTCCCTAAACCCGGATCCATTCTTGTCCTTGAGCAGGGTCACCTTACTCAAACATACATGCAATGTCGCTGTAAATGACCTGGGTCCAAGGCAAGCCCATTTCCACAATGGAGAGTCCTCCCTCTAAGCAACATGGGGTAGGCTGACAAGGAAATTGCCCTGCGTCATTCTTACTTAGCTATGGCTCTCAGCAGTTAGTGTCAAGGATGTAAATAATTTAAAAGTAATAGTGAGCTAGATGGAAAACTCATCTAGGTTATTAACTGCTGCTTGGGAAGTTAGTCTACTCTCCAAAATATAAAAGTGAGAGAGAAATCCATTATTAAAGTGTATATAAGAAAAAAGAGGAGTTTTGACACAGATTTTAGATGACCCAGACTGGGTCAACTTTAGCAGGTGATTAGGGTTCTGCAAAGATGATAAATCCTTGAGTTATTTGGAATAATGTGATTTTATCTAGTCTTCATAAATGAAGATTGGGGTCTAATATAAATCAGGCTTGGCAAAGGAAAAACATTTCAATGGAAAGTAAATGTATGAATAAACACATAAAGCAATATTTAACCAAAAGTCAACATTCAGAATATTTATGCAATTATGTAATCACCAGTAATGTAAAAACAATGACAACTAAAGAAAAAAGTGAATTAATAAAAACAAATAAATAATGTAATGAATGAATTAATTAATGAATAGCTAACAAGTGCAAAGATGTAATGTGACTGGAATTGTCAAAGTCAGCTTGTAGCCATGAAAAAGTGTAAAGGTACATAGAAATGGTGTTTTACTACTTACTGAGAAATACTCTATGAACTATAAATTCCACTCCTAGGTGGGAAGAGTTGAACACAGAACCCATTCACCTGGCTCTCTCACTTGGGAACTGTGCAAAAAATTACCTTTTTCTTTCCCTCAAATTTTATTGCTGCTTCCAAGAAAACTACCCTCTATATTCACGCTATCATTGTAGACTTGTAGCATGTGAACCCCTCTACTGTTCAAGTTTTTCTTCTTTTTTTCATTGCTCTTTTTCTCCCTACCCCCATATCATCCACCAATACTTATTTTGTATAGCAAAATCTACATACTCAGCAATCACCAGTCTTATGTCTTACTATATCGAATTCCTACCTTGTGCATGACCTCTTTGAGATCCCCTCCATGAAAACATCAATAGTCCAAAGTGATCAGAATGGGGGTAAAAATTGCAGAATATTAAAGGTCAATTACACAACAAGAAAGCTATAAAAAGTGGGCTTCATTTAAAGGTGAAAATAAAAAGAAAATCTTTATACTTCACTAGTTAAAATAAAGGATCAAAAATTTATGAGTCTCAATAATTTGAATTATACTTATGAGTCACTTTTTTGGGGAAGGGATATAAGAACATTGCTAAAGAGTTTAAAGTTCAAACTGGTTTTTTTATGAGACAAAGAATAGAAAAATTTAAAAAATATATTAAAGTAATTGTGATATCATTTTCATAAAATATATATACATATTTATTCACAAATTGCTTTAACCTTATAAACAGTTATAAGTGTCAATACATTTCTCTCTGGGCGAGGTCCTATTATTGGAAGAAAACTTTGCCTTATAATAACCCCATACAGAGGCATTTAATGCAATTAACAGGCCTCTAATAATAATAATAATAATAATAATAATAATAATAATAAGAAGAAGAAGAAGAAGAAGAAGAAGTGAGGTGGGGAGGATTTCAGGTTGTGAAGCATACCTGTAATATAAGTTACTTGAAAAGACATCACAGGAGAATTTTATACATTCTCTGAAGACATATATGTATATATTATTTATAAAAAGTGTTTGAGTTCTGTAGTGAGGGTGCACAATTCCAATACATAGTCTTTTTTTTCTTGAATAATTTTTTTTGTTGTTGTTGTAAATGGACACAGTAACATTAGTAGTTTCTTTGTTGGCTTTTTTTAATATTTAGTTTTAGTTTTTGGAGGACACAACTTCTTTGTTTGTATGTGGTGCTGAGGATCTTACCTGGGCTGCCCGCATGCCAGGCGAGTTTGCTACTGCTCCAGCCACATCCCTCTCTTGGGTGGCTTTTTAATGCGGTGCTTCATGTTCAACCCAGTACCTCATGCATGCAAGGGAATTTCTCTACCACTGATCCATAACCCTAGTCCCAAAAGTCCGTTGCTTAATGTATTTTTTTGGCGGGAGTGTATGTGTGTAGTGCAGGGGATTGAATCCATGGCCTTATATAAGCAAAACAAGAACTCTACTGACTAAGCTATATTCTCAGCCCTGATCTGTAGTCGGTTAACAATGACAATGGAGCAGCCTGTCATTCAGACATTGATTCTGTGCCCACTTGGCTCAGGTTGGAGGCAGTGCCTGAAGCCTTGACCAATCAGTCACTTAGGTGAGAACTGTCCAATCCTCACGCAGCCAGTGATGAGGGGGAGGGCTTCCACAATCCTCTATTCCCTTGGTGTCTGGAACCCGCCATTTTTAAAATCTTTTTGTAGGCTTCTGTACTGGATCCGGAGCCCAGGTGTCTGTGCTATGCAGAATCTGAAAACAAACCACAGGGAGAACGCTGAGAACCCTGAGAGCCAGGAAATGGTAAGTGTGCCTTGTTATATTGAGACTGTGTAGGAATTGGGCTTAAAGCTGACAGGAGTGGCAATGGTGGAAACTGGCAGTCATGGCTAGGGACTCCTCATGGTCCTCTCCAGAGTCTTGTGGCCAGAGGGTCTCTCTGTGGTAGCTTAGCCTTCACCTCCCTCTGACTAATCTAGTGAGGCTTAGATCAGCAGTTGAAAACCTGGGCATTTTATTTCATAATTGTATGGTGTTTTCAGCTTCTTTCTAAAGCCCTTTGTGGGCTTCCATGTGCCATGAGTCCAGCATGTCTCCAGATTTCATAGTTGAAAGAATTCCCCATGCAAAGACACTTCGCTGGGAGAATTCCAATTTTATTGCAAAAAGCAGTGTGCTTATATAGAACTAAGGGGGAGATGGTAGGGCTTAGATAAATGGAAGGCAACCCGTTTATTGGCAAGTTCTTTCAGATATCAGCTCCGGAGCCCAGGAATTAGTTCTCATTGGGGCTAAGGTTCCCTGCCAGCGAGACTTGAAATTGGCGCCAGCGGGAGAAGGGCGGGAAATTTTCGTGCCACTGCAGAAAAGAAGAAGGTATGAAGAAGAAGTCCTTAGGCGCCATGTTGGGGTTTTTCTCTGGGGTATGGCTGCTGTTTATACTTTTCCCAACAATAGTGAAGACTGAGATAATTACCAGGAGAGAACTACAAATCCATTTATTGTATTCATGCATGAGAGAGGCTGTTAATTTTAGGGCTTGTTACTCATGAGGGTTTGTTTGTTTATTATTATTATTATTTTTGTGTGTATGTTGTTTTCTTTTTGGTACCAGAAAATCAACCCAGAAGTGTTCATCCACAGATTCACATTCCCACCCCTTTTTTAATATTTTTATTTAGAGACAGTGTCCCTTTGAATTTCTTAGGGCTTCACAAGTTTGATGATGCTGGCTTTTAACTCATTCTCTTCATGAGTCCTGAGATTTTTAAATGTAGCAGAAGCAGTATCTCAAATCCAAAACAAAAATCTGAAATCCAGAACTTCAGTTTAGCTCTCCATAGGTCTTAGAATAAACCCCTAGTTTTCTAGCTCCCTGTTCACATATCCAAAACTAGGGTTCTCTGTTCACAGAGAATAAGTATAAAATAGAATAGATAGTATAATGACCATGTAATGTGGATAATGAGCACCATTAAGGCCTATTTCAAATGTAAAAGACCTTGAAGCCCACTTGTGGGAACACCTTCAACAAAGTCCTTTGTCCCAGGGGTGATTCCTGATTGAATTTGAAGAAAAAAAGATGGGTCATAGAAAGAATGAAAGTGAACCCATATGGTAGTCAGGATGCCTTTTCCAAAGCCTATTCTAAATGCATTATGCTTCCTGTTCTGCCTAAAACTATCAGTAAACTTCTAAGATGGCACACAAAATGAGTTTTTTTTTTTTTTTTTTTTTTTTCTGGTATCATTCCTCATACCACCTGGTGGGTGTTCTATTTCTTCTTGCTTAAATAGATTTTTTTTTTCTTCAAAATTTATGAGACAAGCACCCAGATTCAATTTGCAAACTGAGAAATTTTGGTTAATCTCAAAACTCCACTTTCAGCATTATTAATCATTTTCCCATGTTTTATTTCAAATGTATGCATCATTTATAATGTTTTTCTTCAAGAACTGGAGGGCATTTTTAAAAGATTTTAATTTATCATTCTGAGATTTTCATATGAGAAGAAAGCAGAATAAAAGTAGGTGATATTAAAAATAATGAATCTCTCCTAAATGAGGTTTATGTGACCCAATTAAGGATTTTTTAAAAACTGTAATGGGTCATCAATTGAGGGTTTATTTACTTATTAATTTGTTTGTTTGTTTATTTATTTATGGTCAGGCAATCTGGGGTTGTGGCTCAGTGGTAGAGCACTCACCTAGCACGTGCAAGGCCCTGGGTTCGATCCTCAGCACCACATAAAAATAAGTAAATAATAAATAAATAAATAAATAACCCACACAAACTTTCCAAATATTTCAGGAAACTCTTTTATTCCGGTGTGGCAGGAAAAAAAATAAAAGTGGGACTAACTTGAATTTAAATTACATGCAATTTCAATCTCTCTCTCTCTCTCTCTCTCTCTCTCTCTCTCTCTCTCTCTGTACTGGGGATTGACCCCAGGGCCTCATGCTTAGAAGGCAAGCACTCTACAAGCTGAGCTATTTACTCAGCCCCATTTTTTTGGGGTGGAGACTGGGGATTGAAGTCAGGGGCACTCTACCACTGAGCCACATCCGTACCTTTATTTTGTATTTTACTTAGAGACAGGGTTTCACTGAGTTGCTTAGTGCCTCACCATTAATGAGACTGGTTTTGAATTCATGATCCTTATGTCTCAGTCTTGTAAACAGCTGATATTACAGGCATGCACCACCATGCCTGGCCAACTTCAATCTTTTTTTTTTTTTAAAGAGAGAGTGTGTGTGATAGAGAGAGGGAGGGAGAGAGAGAGATTTTTTTTAATTTAATATTTATTTTTCAGTTTCGGGCGGACACAACATCTTTTTTTGTATGTGGTGCTGAGGATCGAACCCGGGCTG
Organism: Marmota flaviventris; assembly: GCF_047511675.1. NCBI lineage: Eukaryota > Metazoa > Chordata > Mammalia > Rodentia > Sciuridae > Marmota > Marmota flaviventris. The sequence goes on along the minus strand of NC_092516.1, from coordinate 43,434,714 downwards.
CACGCATGCCAGGCGAGCCCACCACCACTTGAGCCACATCCCCAGCCCCAAGCAACTTAAATCTTAAGGGCTAAATTACACGCAATTTAGATCAAAGTCTATGTCAATATCTTGGCACTGTATATATATATATATATATATATATATATATATATATATATATATATATATATATATATATATATACAGAGAGAGAGAGAGAGAGAGAGAGTTGTTGATAGACCTTATATTCCAGTGCCTCACATTTGCCAGAGAAGTGAGCTCCACTGAGCCCCAGACCCAGCCCCCTGGTACATTTTTCATGGGGGATATTGGAGATTGAACTCACGAACACTTGACTACTAAGACAAATCTCCAGGATTATTTTTTTTTTACTTTATTTAGAGACAGGATCTCACTGTGTTTCTTAGCACCTTGCTTCTGCTAAGGCTGGCTTTGAAATTTTGATAATTCTTCCTCAGCCTCTTCAGCAACTGGGATTACAGGCTTGCACTAACACATCCAGCACCTGGTACATTTTTAATAGCTGTTTTATGTAGATTTTACCCAGTAGCCTTAACTTTTTTTCTAATATATATATTTGATTTGAATCCATAATCCAGAAATCAGTGAAACAGAATCTATTTTTTATCTGCAACTCTGCTTCTGGTTATGTCAGTGTCTGAGTTAAGATTCCTCATTAAAGAATTTACTATGCCTTGTGTTCTCATTCTGACCTCCCATATGACCTAGTTCTGAGTTTTAGAATATCTGAAACAAGGTTCCCAGAGATTCCAAATTTTTTGGAGTATTTAGAAAACACCATTCTCTGAGTCTTGTCTTCTTGGGACCAGTTTGAATTTTAAGTGTGTAGCTTCTGAAGGGATGGACTAATTGGATGCTTTGCAACTGGAAGGCATTTTCTGATATACTTTCTATCTAAAAGGCACTTTATTTGTTTCCTTTTGTTAGATACTGTGAATAAAGGTACAATGAAAAATAGATGTGTGGCAATACATTTAGCAAAAGGATTTCATTTTTTTTACATATATACCCAAAGTTATTATTACTGGATTGTATGGCATTTTTTTTTACCAACCATTATTATTTATTTATTTTATTATTTAAATACTGGAGATTAACCCCAGGGCACTTTACCAGTGTGCTACATACCCAGTCTCCAACACTTTTATTTATTTATTTATTTTTGAGAGAGGGTTTTACTGAGTTTTTTAGGACCTTGCCAAGTTCTTGAAGCTGGTCTTTAACTTGAGAATAAATCTCTAGTTTTCTACCCCTTATTCTCCTAAGCCACTGGGAGTACAGGCATGTATGATTTTGCACTGCTACCCCAAATTATTACTAGTGGATTAAGTGGCATTTTTATTTGGTGCTTTTAAAGCACCTTAACACTTTTATAAAAAATATATTTATTAAATTTATATTGTCACCAACATTTTTACATATTTGTGTACCCTTGAATCCCTATTAATTATGAGATATTTGCTTGGTTTTGTATGGTATGGTGCTGGGTATTGAACCCAGAGTTGCATACCACTGAGATACATCCACATTATTTTTTATGTTATATTTTGAGACAGACTCTCATTAAGTTGATTGTAGCCTTGTTATGTTACTGAGGCTGTCTTTGTACTAACAATTCTCCTGTGTCATTTCCCATAGCTTCTAGAATTTCAGGCATATGCCACCACACATGACAATTTTAGATTTTTATAATAGCCATTCCAACAGCACTGCATAAGCTGAATAAAATCTATTTGATTAATGCATTGAATCCCTGAGGCAAGTTTATGTGAAGTAGCCAGTGTAGGAGTGTTGTGTAAAGATTAGCAAGGATTGTGGAATGTGATAGACATTATTATCTAAAGTACATATATGGGGCTGGGATGTGGCTCAAGTGGTAGTGCACTTGCTTGGCATGCGTACAGCCGGGATTCTATCCTCAGCACCACATACAAACAAAAATGTTGTGTCCGCAGAACACTAAAAAATAAAAATAATAAAATTCTCTCTCTCTCTCTCTCTCTCTCTATCTCTCTCTCTCTCTCTCTCTCTCTCTCTCTCTCTCTCCTCCCTCCTTCCCTCCCTCCCTCTCTCTCTCTGTCTCTCTCTCTAAAAAAGTAAAGTACATATATGAAGACAGGAATTGATGTGAACATACTTTATATACAAACAGAGGTATGAAAAATTATTCTATATGTGTAATAAGAATTGTGATGCATTCCATTGTCATGTATTTAAAAAAATAAAACAACAAAAAATATTTATATGTATTGCTGAGAATCAAACTCAGTGCTTTGCACATTCTAGCAAAGTAGTCTACAACTGAGACACAACTCCAGCCCATGTACCCAGCTTTTTATACTCTCTTTGTAGTAATCAGAAACAACTTTAAAAATTAAAATTGCATTTATACCACTTTCCTAGTACGGTAATGTATTACTAACTAAACTTATTCTTAGTATTTAAAAAAAAATCTAATGGATGACTGTTATTTTTTTCAGGGATTATTTTATCACTTCTTTAGGCCTTGGTGAAGGGTCTTTTTTTTTTTTTTCAGAATATAGATTCCTTCTATTAACAAATGGGTCCATGCTAACTGTGTTGAAAATAGTGATTCTAAAACTTCACACAATCCACACATTTCCAAGACTATAGGGGAAAGGGAAAGACAATATTCAAAACCAAGAAACCATTTCCCATGGAAGCACAGTATCAGTGTCCATCCTGGAGTGTAATCTAGATCTTTCAGTGGTAAGGTTGTTTAAGAACCACAACCATAGGTTTTTGGGATCCTCTAAAGTACACTGAATGGCTTTAAATCACTTACACTTCTTCAAAATAAAATATCTGCTACCTACTTAAAAAAATAAAGTACTGTGAATGAGAAAGGTGAATGAGACTTAAGTTCTTTGGAGGTACTGAGGTTGACGTTTAATTATAGTTTATAAATAGTCAAATAAGAAGTGCCTTCGAGTTGTCTCAACTTTTCCAACACATGATATAGAATACTTAGATTAACTGACATGAAATAATGAAAATGCATTTCAGGGAAGTGATATCACAGAAATTTTCAGGGTAGAATCTTGGAAATGAGGGGAAAATATATTAATATACATATGCTTTTCTATAGAAAAAAAAATAAGTGATAAGTACATGAGTATGAGGGTAAATTCAGTGTGCCTCATGCATTGTAGGTTGAAGGTAATGTTAAAGTAGTAACTGAGGAGATCCAGAACTCTATAATTGTGAGAGACATTAATAGCAATTTAGAAAAAGAAAATATAGTTAAACCCCTTTAGATTTACCTCTGTCCTCTGTTCCTCTTATGAATTTGATTCTGTCAAATGAGATTATGTGGGTATGGTTCTCTCTGAATTTATGTTTTCTTTTGTTTTTAGGATTTTGTCAGCTATGTCATGTAAAGCCCTGTCTTAAACTCACTTTGGGGGCTCTTTTACATCCTGTTCTGGACTGCAAAGCAGAGACTCACCTCACTCATTCTGTGCAATGAATTGACTTTTGTCAATCTTTGCAAACAATGGTTGGAAGAACAAGCATATTGGAGCATCTTTCATATCCTATAATATGGTTGTCAGACCCTGTGGGTTAAAGGTAGTTACTTGCTATGTTTGAAAAATCTTCCCTACGAAAAGGGCTTATCTATATTTTTTGTTTTGGAAGCCCCATAAACACAGAAGAGAAGCATTTATAGTCACAAACAAAGGAATGCCAGAAGCCATTAGATATGAGAAAATACAAAAATAAATAAAATCTTCTCTTAGAGCTTTTAGAGGTAAAAAGTGTATTTCTGTTTTGTGTAAGGAAACAAAAATTTCTCTTTGGCCTGACAGTATTTTGATGTTTTAAACTTGCTTGTAATTTCTACCTGTGTTTTGAATTCACCTATGCCTGGCTATCCCTTACCAGATAACAACCCTCTCTAAAACATTACTGGTGCCTCATAAATTCTGGCTCCTGATGAACAAATAACAATTCTCTCTAAATTTCAGTGGCAACTTATAAATTCTAATGTCTGGAGCTGAATTTATGTTCCACCTTGAAATGTTAGCCACGTAGATCCTTAACCTGCTATTTGCCTTTGTATTATGATTGTCAAAATCTTGTTAGCTGTAAGTACCTTAGACACCCACCTCCTTTGTAACTTTTTGTGCTGTAAAAACGTTTTCCTGAAGATCAGGTGGATGATCTCTAGCATGGAGTCTTGTAAGAGACAGTCCTGGCCAGCTTTTGTGTACACAATACAATCTTGATTTAATTTGATTTAAAATTTGAGTTGGTGGTCTTTTGTGGTTTGGTTTAACATTAACCTTTTATTTAATGTCACTGTAAATAAAACCAAAGAACACAACAAAACTCCTGTAAATGAGTCAGGTGCATAAAAATAGTCATTCTTTACTGAAAACACAGTATTCATTATAGAAATTATGTAAGCTTAAGATTAATTAGAAGATATCTCAAATATCAAGTGAGTTTAGGAGTTAGAAATTTTTTTTTCTTTCAGAATATAGGTAATAAAATAGGACAAAAGAGAAAATGTGAAGCATAAATATATTAAGTAATATGCAAAAAAATCACAAATATTTATTACAAAAAAAATCATATCTACAGAAATAGTTCAAAAGAAGCAGTCTTTTTGTCAGGAATAAACATTTGGACAGGAATGAAAGTTTTGGTTCTCTTTTTAAGTAGTTTTACTCCTAGTGAATAATCTTTACACTATTTCTGCATTTTTCTGGTTGGAATTAATTATAATTGATATATCTGCAGAAAAGTTACTGAATGCAGAAAAATATTATTGCTCATGTTTAAATCACCTCCATTATTTGATCTTTCCCTTTTTAAACCAAAAATCTTCATAAAACCATCTCTTAATAAATATCTCTATCTCTGTATATTAGCAGCAACTGAGTTATAAAATTTGTTATGATCACTTGTCTCTTCATGTACTTAAAGACTATGAATTTGCTACTTAGCACTTAGGTATAATACTCTATGATGTTCTCTAGTTATTTATGTCACTCTGCCAAGTTTTATACCAAGCTCTTAGTATGTGCCTTAATTACTCTGTGTAGCAATGCAGGATTTATGTCTTATTTGTGACACTTTGTCCCCAGAACTGTGTCTAAAGGGATATTGTAAAAATGATTATTCAGGAAAAAATCTATCTAATATTATATTTTATTGTATATTTATTTATATATTTATGTATACATATTTTTATTATTTAGAAACACCCTTTGGTCTGAAACTACAGTGATACTCGTATATTTTAGCTTGAATTGGTTGTGAGAATCAAACTAACAAGACTTTTATGTGTGTTGGTTGGTGATTTCTGCAACCTCAGGAACCTAGTGAATAATAGCAGAAATAAATAAGTAACTCTTTAGTTTGAGGCAGAACCACCAAACTAGATGATGTTTTGCTTCTGCTTTCTATCTTCATTATTAGAAATTACATGAAACACTTTTGGAATTCTGTTCTGTTAGTCCTTCTGAAAAAATCAATGAAAGTGAATAATAATGCAGGAAAGATAAATAATTAATTTCAAACAATTCATTTCTTAAAATAAATATTTTTTTTTCAAATCACCAAAAATTCTGAACAGTTAGAAAAGATAAAACCTTTAGAAATATCCTAAGGCAATTTCTCTTTTGCTCAGAACAGTAGACTATATCTCCAACTCATTCTTCTCTAGAATTGGACTGTGTGCAAATATAAAAAAAAAAGTGCTAAGATGCCCCAAATGGCTTATAAGTTTTAAAATCCTGAAAGGAGCTCAAATCTGCCATTTTTCTACTTTACAAAATACAAAATTTTAAATTTGTATACTTAACAAACATTTGCAGAAGTGTAATTCAAAATGACCTAAAAAAATGAAAAATATCATTGAAGGACTGACCCACTGAACATGAGGGACTTATAATATTGAATCCCTTATATCAAATGTCTTTTTATCATTGTCAAAAATTTCCATGTTTATATTATCATTATATTAATCAAAATTTTTATGCATTTAATAACAAATATCTAATTTCCTATTTTATTCAGTCTTTTAAAAAATTAGTAGTAATTAATATTAATAATTTAATTCTCATACTTGTTAAAGTATGAAACATATACTTTAAAAGCTATGGCTATAGCAATTGAAAAATCCAGCCTAATTTCCTTTTAAGATTGGGAGCCATCTCATCACAAAGGCATGAAAAGTTAACTTTTGCTTCATTATAAATTACTGTGATTTGTAAACTTGCTTGAAATGCCTGCCAGTGCCTTGAACTCACCCATGTCTGGTTTTCCCTGATGAGATAACAACCCTCCCTGAAACTTTAGTGATGACTCATAAATTCTGGCTTTCTCTGACCAAATAAAAACTCACTCTGAAACTTTAGTGGTGTATCATAAATTCTGATGTTGTGATCTAAATTTACTCCCTAAGAGCTAAACCATTTAGACCATTAACCTATGTGTCTTTGTATTATGCTTGTGAAAATCCTGTTATTCGTGTAAGTTCTCAAGTCACCCCCCTTTTGTAATTTTTGTGCTATAAAACTACAGTCCTAGAGAAGTGGAGTGCTGTCTCTTTTCCCATGGGTTTCAGGAGAGACTTATGCTCAAATGCGGCACCCCCAAAAGACCACTAGAGACCAATATCGATGTAAGCACCAAAGAGGTGTTTATTGCAATCTAGCTCAGTCCTCCACACTCACAGAAACTGGTAGCTTAGAGGCCCTGAGCCCGGGGTTTGCAGCAGTATTATAACTTTTTGGGTAAGGTAGATACCCAAATACATCATAGCATCTCTTAGCAAATCATCACAAACCTTGGGAAAATCATAAACAACTCTAAAACAAGATTAGAACATTCTCTGGAGGGAACAAGTTGATTGGTTGATTGGTTAGTACAAGATGGGGATTCAGTTGAATAGATTGACTTAGGCCATGAGGGGAGTATATGCTGAACTATATGGTTTCCCAAAAGGTTATCAACCACCATAAACTACTGGAAGTGTCATTTGGAATCCCAGGAATTTTCCCTGTCTCATACTGATTGGTGGCTGCTAGGGGGTTGCTATGGATCCCCACCTAGCCTGACTGAGTCAGGGACACCAAGCACAGCAGATATCTCCTGTTATTTGTAGATAAACAGCTCAGCAGGGTGGGTATGAGCCTAAGAGTGCTCTGTGTTTCTGTCCAAGGACAAGAGTCATGCCCCCTTCCTTGGACAGTCTTTGCTCTGAGGTAGAGGTTGGTTTCTCACCTTGTACCTTATTTTTTTTTAATGTATTTTTTTAGATGTAGCTGGACACAATACCTTTATTTCACTTATTTATTTTTATGTGGTACTGAGGATTGAACCCAGGGTCTTGCACATGGGAGGTGAGCACTCTACTGCTGAGCCACAATCCCAGCCCCTTATGTGTTGTTTTTGTTGGGCATTTTTACTTTAGGGGTTTTCTTCCCAGTTCAAAGTTCAATCTGTAACCTAAAAAGAACAGAGATCAAAAAATAAATAAAATTTGATAATTATTGTCATTATTTTATATTAATTCCTTAATAATATACAAGCATATATAATCCATAAACTGAAATGATTTATATGTAAGTTTAAATGAAAATGTTCTGTTGGTTGGGTTAGTTCCCACTTATGGGAAAACAACCTTGCCTTAAAATAATAGCAGCCTGAGACTGAGACTCTGGGGTACATTTCTCAGTTAAAAAAAAAATACAGCACTCAACGACCTGAGATTCTAGCCCTTATTCATGCCTGGATTGGATAATATTCCCTGTCACTCAAAAAAGGGCTCACTTCTCTCAGATTCAATGTTCATGATCTGAAGCCACTTCCAATCAAAAGCATTTTGTGGGAACTGTCTAATCATGTGTCATCAGGGAGGAGGAGGTTGGGCTTTCACTTCTTATCTCCTGAGTCCTCCATTTTTGCCATCTGTAGTCTCACACTTTAGAGTCACAGGTTGTTCTGCTGTGCAGGAACTAAGGATCCCAAGTAGCCCTACTCCTGAGAACCAGGAAATGGTGAGTGTGCATTGGCCTAGCAAGGGAGGCTTGGGGAGAAAGACTATTGGAACCACAAGACTGGCTGTGTTGAAAACAGGAGCTAGCAGATTGGGACTCTGGGCAGTCTCTGGAGTCTGCAGGCTTAACTCCTCCACTTGGCCACTATGTCCTCAGTCCTACTGGCCAATCAGGTGGGGAACATGTCAGTGGCAGAGACTCTTTGCTGTCTTCCTTATGCTCAAAGGGCATCCTCAGAATCTGCATAAAATACTATGTGGCAGGTGTGTTCCTGCAGCCCAGTGTCTTACCAGATGCTGGAGATTGACAGGAGATTGACAGGTGGAATAATTATCAAAATCAAATCTCCAAGGTCCATTTTCCTACAGGAAAGGAGCTGTCATTTTTGGGTACCTAAATTCCTTTTTAGCTAGCTAACTTTCATTTTGACATTCTTTTATTTTTACTTTCTTCATTATTATTATTTTGTTAAAGTTAGGTGAACTCAGGGATACTGTACTACTTAGCCATATCCTTGGTAGTAGAGCCAGATTTACAGATATGTAGTTAGGTAAATTTGGTCTAATATCCACTAAAATCAAGAATAAACACCATATTGAGGATGGAGTCCAGGATAAGGGGAATTAAAAATATCCCCAAGGTCCTGAGCCCATCCCAAGGAAATTTTAATGAAGCAGCTCACAGCAAACATGGAGATGCTAATCCAAAAGCCCTTTCTGCCCAGATTACTCCTTCAGCCCACCTGTCCTCCACACTTTGCATCTTCCCACCTACATTCCAACACTGCAAGAAAACAGAACAAATGGCAGCAATGTGACAGGAATGCAGGATAGCTGAAGGAAGACCTTAGCTATAAAAAAGCTAAAACGACCTTAGTTTAAAAAAAATCCCTTTCATGGATTCTACCTCTTTGGTCCCCTTTTTCTTCTGGGGAGAAGTCTTTTCTACTGTCCTTTAATAAAGCTTCTACTTTCCACTAAACTTGCCTTGGCGCACTTCTCTGGTGTTATACCTCAGCATTGGGGAAGCAAGGACTCTTCACCAGTAAACAGCCCTAACAGGTTTAAATTTATTTTGAGAAATGTCCTAGCTAAGTTGTTGAGATCATTTTTGTTATGCTTTGATTTATCTAGAATTTGCTATTGCAATAAAGCATACTGTTTTATGTACATATATATTCATATGGGGATCTTATTTATATTGTGATTCTTTATTATTGTAATATTATATTTTCACAATATTATATTTTCACAATAAAAATATATGAATAGTAGGCCATGATAAGTTCTTTAATTGCTCTTATAATTGAAAAGGTTTTTGGCTAAAGTTACATATATCTTTGTAGATGAATTTTTTTTAAAAAAAAATATGCTTTGGTTTCTTACTTCATTTAAAGTAAAGCTTGATTTTTTTTATTATTATTACATTATTGTTGTATTTAATAGTCAGATTTATTTTGACATAACCATAAAACATAAAATATAATTTGCTCCCCTTCAGTATCCAGTAGTTCCCCTTTCCCTATTCTCCTACTTTCTTTTATCATATATTTATTTATAGTTTTTTTTTAATTATTGCTTTATACAATACACATAAAAGTAGACTTCACTCTGATATATTCATATTTGTACATAGCAGTTTTGGTGAGATATATTGTCAGTTAATTTTGGGGAATATGATCACCTTTGTAATGATGAATGTTATTATTTACATGGGATGTATAATTCAGTCTTTTATGTGCTTTTTGTGACTTTTATTTTCTCATAAGTTCTATATATTTTGTTTCTAAAAATGTACACATGTGAAATACTACTTGCATAAGGCACCTATGTAAAATTTATACATAGTGTTTTATGCTCTTTTTTAAACTGGATATATTGTGAAATGTGACTGGCACCTGTGACTATTTTTCATACAGATTTTTATTTATCTCTTCCAAGATGTATATTGTATTGAGTCATGCCCTTGGGCTTCAAGTGTTTGGATGAGTACCATTGCATACTTACATGTTATCATGATCACATATGCTCTAATTTCAGTAAGTCTCTGTGATGGGGAGTATCATGTATATTCAATAGCAAAATAGTTTCCACAAATAGATATTAATTTAAACTTCTTTTGAGATAATGATTATTAATTTGCTTTAAATGTTCATCAATATTAATTTTTCCCATGATGGGTTTTTATTTTGTATTTCTTAAATTTCTAAAGATTTTGAATATTTTTATAGTTAATAAACATATCTCATGTATAAATTTGAAGTTCAAACTTCTGTCTTTTATATATTTTTGGCTTAAAAGTTGAGAAAAGGATCAAAAAATGCAGCTAGAGATTGATTTAAAAAAAAAAAGAAAAAGTTTTAAATTATTTTTTAAAATTGACTTTTTTTTACTCATCATTTATTATAGGTTTCTTGTATGATTGTAAGGTTAGGTTATTTAAAGTGGATTATAGAGCTTATCTTTGTTAATTACTACAGGAAAAACTAAATAAGAAATTTCTCTACACTATGGCTGCAGGAAAATGAATAAATTTCTTTAAAATCATATGGTAATAAAATTGTTAAATGACATAATTACTAAACATCCACTCCTTAAAATTTTTTTTCTGTAATATTTTTGGCAGTGAATCGTGAATTATATTATCTGGATTTTTGGGATTTAATATAAAATCATATGGAATAAATTTTGGCCGATTCTAGAAATATTCATACATAATTTGTTGTTTACTTAATGACATGTTGTGGAGATAGCAACTAATGAACATATTTATTTTTAGAAATAGTTACTTTTTTGCTTTTCAGGTTCTAAAGAGCCTTTTAGATTTATTTCCTTACTGAGTCACTCAGGGCCACTGATTTTTTTTTTTTTTTTTTTTTTTTGTAATCTCCAGGCATTTACCCTTCTACAAAATCTGTCTTGTGAGCTCTGTTTCTGAAGAGTTTCTTAACATGAAAGAAAAAAAAAGTTATGTTGCCCCTGAAATATATTCTCAATGCACTCTCTTCAAAATGGAGAGAAAATAATATTTCCCCAGACTGACATCCCTGTGTCAGGAGCTGACAATACATTGATGGTCTTTGAAGAAATTTCATACAGTTCTGTCTCTGGGTAGTTTTCTGTGGGCTGATGAATTGCCATTTAATATCCAGATACCCATGTTTTTTCATCTGTACTATGGAAATAATTTTAGAGTGCACAGATGAATAATGCTCTTCATGAGGCTATGAATACCTGTATGTTCTGTAGTGCACAGCTGACAAAGCCCCTGGAATACACTGCACAGATTTTATTTGGTTAACCATTATCTGCCACTCCCATGAATTTTCTTGCAAAAGCTTGTAATAACCTTTTCACTTTAGGCAACCATGTCATCCACATTCCCAATTATATAAGTTTGAATCTTTCTTTTCTGAATTCCACGTTCCGTTTCTCTTATGGTTCAATGTGGTACAAATAACTATGTTTTTTTTTTCTTTTACACTGTGTTTCTAATAAAAATTTTCTCTTCTCCAAACCTATATTTCCCATGTCCAGCTATGTTTAGAAAATGACATAGATAATTTATTTGATAATTTATAAAGGAGAGTTGAGAATAATTCTTGCTCGTGTTTCCCCTCCTTAGAAACTGAACCAAAACTTTTCTTGGTCCTGAAAAGTGAAGACCATAACCAATCAGATACATAAAAAAATGTTGATTGATTGTATATTCTCTTCTAAGAACTCTCTGTTCAGATCCTTGGCCCATTTCTTGATTGAGTATTATCATCATCATTATCATCATCATCATCATCATCATCATCATCATCATCATCATCATAAACATTATTATTATTATTATTATTATTATTATTATTATTATTATTATTATTATTTTAGTTCTTTATGTACCCTAGAGATTGGTGCTCTATCTGATATGTGCAGGGTAAAATATTCCTCCTAAAATGTAGGCTCTGTCTTCACCTCACAGATTATTTCTTTTGCTGAGAATAAACTTTTTAGTTTGATTCTATCCCATTTATTGATTATTTGTTTTAATTCTTGTGCTTTCAGTGTCTTATTAAAGAAATTGGGGCCTAATCCCACATGATGAAGATTAGAGCCTGTATTTTTTTCCATTGGACACAGAGTATCTGGTTTAATTCCAAGATCTTGATACACTTGGAGTTGAGTTTTGTGCATGGTGAGAGATAGTGGTTTGTTGAAGAGGCTATCTTTTCTCCAGTGCATGTTTTGACACCTTTGTCTAATATATAATAATTATAATTTTGTAAGTTAGTCTCTGTGACCTCTATTCTGTACCATTCATCTGCAGTCTGTTTTTTTTTTTTTGTTGTTGTTGTTGTTGTTTTGTTTTGTTTTTTTGTTTTTTGCAAATGCAATGCTGTTTTGTTACCATTGTTCTGTAGTATGGTTTAAGGTCTGGTATAGTGATGCCACCTGCTTCACTCTTTCTGCTAAGGATTACTTTAGCTATTCTTGGTCTCTTATTTTTCCACATAAATTTCATGGTTGCTTTTTCTATTTCTATGAGGAATGCCATTAGGATTTTGATCAGAATTGCAGTAAATATGTACAGTGTTTTGGTAGCATTGTCATTTTGATAATATTAATTCTGCCTATTCATGATTCAGGTAGATCTTTCCATCTTCTAAGGTCTTTTTTTCATTTTTTTTTCTTTAGGGTTCTGCAGTTTTTCTTGTTTAGATCTTTCACCTTTTTCATTAAGTTGCTTCCCAAGTATCTTCTTTTTTTGAAGTTATTGTAAATTGGGTAGTTATCTTCATTTCTTTCTCATAAGATTTTTCACTGATATACAGAAATGCCTTTGATTTATGGGTGTTGATTTTGTATCTTGCTACTTTGCTAAATTTATTTACTAGTTCTAGAAGTTTTCTTGTGGAGTTTTTTGAGTCTTCTAGGTATATAAACATATCTGCCGATTGAAGGTAAATGGATAGCATTGGAGAAGATAATGCTAAGTGATGTTATCCAATTCCAAAAAAAAAAAAAAATGCCAAATATAAGAAGGCTGACTCATAATGGGGTAGGGAGGGGGAGCATGAGAGAAATAGATAGATTCTCAATAAAGAAGAGGAGTGGGAGGAAAACAATGGGGGCAGGGGATTAGCAAGAATGGTGGAATGTGATAGAGACCATCATCAAAAGTACATGCACAAAGACACAAATTTGTATCATCATACTTTATATACAATGAGAGATATGAGAAATTGTGTTCTATACATGAAATAAGAATTGTAATGCTTCTGTTGTCATTTCTTTAAAAAAATCAATAGAAATAAGAAAAAACTGTTCATAAATTATATACATTAAATATTATATATATATGCATATATGCATATATGCATATATATAAATCTAGGGAAAGGCAAGTCTCTTTCCTGAATTTTTAAAAATCAATTAATTTATTAATTTGTTCTAACTTGCTAATAGAGCAGAATGCATTTCACTCTGTAGCACACAAATGGAACACAAGATTTTATTTCTCTTGTTGTTCAGAAAGTATAGTTACAAAACCCATGTAACTCTACATTGTGTACAACAAGATTTTCATCTCATTCCACCATCTTACCTACCTCTATAACATCTCCCATCACCTCCCTCCCCTTCGTCTTATACAAAGTTTCTTCATTTCTTCCATGCTACATCCCACTTCCCTCATTGTGGATCACCATCCTCTTAGCAGAGAAAACATTATTGTCTTTGGTTTAGGAGGATTGGATTACTTGCCTTAACATGATATTCTCCAACTCCATGCATTTACTTCCCAATTCCATAATTTTATTCTCTTTTAATGCTCAGTAATATTCCACTGTGTAAATAGACCATATTTTTTATCCATTCATCTAGGGAAGAGCATATAGATTGGTTCTATAGTTTACGTATTGTGAATTGTTTTGCTATGAACATTGATGTGGATATGCCTCTGTATTATGCTGTTTTTTAGCTCTTGTTGGTCTAAACTGAGGAGTGGGATAGTTGGGTAAATTTTGGTTTCTTTCCAAGTTTTCTAAGGAATTTCCTTATTCTTTTCCAGAGTGGTGTCACCAATTTAGAGTCCTACCAAGAGTGTAACAGTGGGCCTTTTACCTCATATCCTCACCGACATATATTTTTGCTTGTATTTTTAATAATTGCAATTCTGATTGGAATAAGATTACATTTGGAGTAGTTTTGATTTGCAATTCTTTAATTGCTAGAGATGTTGAACATTTTTTATTGATTGATTGATTGTTTATATTCTAAGAAGTGTGTCTCTTCAGTTCCTTAGCCCATTTCATTTAAGGATTGGGAAATTTGTTTTCTGTTATTAAGTTTTTTAACTTCTTTATATATCCTGGAAATTAGGTTTCTATTTAATGTGCATGTGGTAAAAATTTGCTCCTATTCTCTGGTATCACTTTTTGCCTCACTGAGTGTTTCCTTTGCTGAGATGAATCTTTTCAGTTTGAATTCATCTCATCTAGTGACTCTTGTTTCTATTTCTTGTGCTTTAGTACTATTCTTAAAGAAGCAAAATTTCAAATCCCCTACTTGGGATTACAGGTGTAAGACATTATGATAGCAACACAATTCATCTTCATTTCAAGCCTGTCGCGACCCCTCGCCAGCAAGGGAAAACACGACACAGGATTCTTCTTTCAGCAGTTTATTCAGGCCTTGATTCAAGTATCATCTTCTAGCGACCCCCCGCCGAGCGCCCAAGCACAGCCTAATAAAGCCTCCCGCATACCAATCCCAAGCTGCCACGTAGATCTTTCTCATAGGGTGGTAAGGGATTGCGTGCCAATTCTCCATAAAAGGAGTTGTTTATCACAGGCCACAGTGGAAGCCGGCGCCATCTTCTAATGACGGCCACGGTCTATAGGAACGGCTCACCACACAAGCCCACTTTCTTAAGGGGCTTTCATCCTAGGAAGAAAAAGAAAATGTTATAGACAGGCCACGACATAAAATAAGGAATATACCATTAATCAATTTAAATAATATACTCAAAACTTTGGATCTGTGGAAATATATACATATATATAATATATATATATATATATAAATTATTATTATTATTATTATTATTATTATTATTATTATTACACACACACACACACACACACACACACCATACACTTTCTGGTTAAATCTTCTTGCCTTCACTCAGTGCAGTTTCTCTCTAGTTTTTTATATGTCAGGAGAAATATTGGTAAAAAAAAATAAATGTATCTTTCACCTGTAGCACAAAAGAAGTGATCATGTTCTTCATCTTCCTGAACTCAGGACAAGCATAACTCTCAAATATGGTTCTGTGAACTGAGATTTTCTGGAGTCTTGACATAGTTTTGAGGGTGCTGTTCCAAAAATACATATACTTTATTAGTAATATTTTAAATACACAATGGTAATTTTCACATAGTGGAAATTATGGGTTATACTATAAAATTCAATTTTTACTATTTTTATATGAATTCTAAAAAATAACTATCTTTCCACCTCATATAATTTTAATGTTCAATCTGTTTCCATACATGAGAAGTTAACTGAAATTTTACAAGATTTTCACTGTATTATTTCCATCAATAAATAATATATTTACATATATAATCTTCAAATTCAAAAGGCCTCATATGCAAGTTTAAATGCAAATGCTTTTCTGGGTTGGCTGGATTTTACTTCTCCAAGGATACCTTGCCTTAAATTCACTGCAGCCTTAGGATCTGGATTTCAATTCCCAGAGCCCTAAAAGAAAAATAAATGTACAAACAAGACCCTACAATTCGACATCATTTATTTCTGGATTTGAGGTTATCTCCTGACTCTCAAAAAACTCACTAGGTTCAGATTGAGCATATGAAGACATAAGTTGTGTCTAATCAGGACCCCTTATATAAGCATTGTCCAATCTGCACATATTCAGTAAAGAGAGGCAAGTTGTGACCATCTGGTGTGAAGTCTGCCAGAGTGGGTATCCATTTCTAGGCTTCCTCACTTATGTTCAGTGAACCTGATTTTTTTCTCCTGTATACGTACTTTGTGATTTATAGAGAGGACATGTGGTTCCTAAAAATTCAGTAAATGATGAGTGTGCAGTGAAATCCTGAGACTGGATGGTGAGTCTGGTTGAAACTGGCTGCACTAACTATGGTGGGAACTGGCTATGGTTGGCTAGAATCCCTGGTGTAATCTTTAGTTTCTGCAGTCCTGTGTCTTCTCCTGAGAAAGGTCAGCCATGAATTTCCACTGGCCAGTCAACTGGACCATATATTAACAGTAGACACTGGAAGTCCTATAGTATCCTATAGAATATCTTCAGCCCCTACCTTAAATTCTATGTGAGAACATTTGTGGCAATATTTCCGAATCTTCTCAGATTGTGTTGTGGATTCTGGAGTGAGGAGATCATCCCAATCACAACTCCATATATTTTTTTCCTCCAGGAGTGGGGTGAGATACTCTATAGGTATCTCAGTTTTTCTTTCTTCCTGAATTCATTCTCCTTCTTTTTGAAGATTGTGGTATTGTGGATTGAGCCAGAGGTACTGTACCACTTAGCTACATACCTGGTACTTTTTTTTATCTTCAGACAGTTGCTGAGTGTGATTTTAAATTTATGCTCCAGTATTTTGAGTTGTATTTATACATAAAATTTTAGCTTCCTGTTCAATGACAACTTCCCCCTTTCCCAGTATTATCAGTTACATTTTTTGCAGTATTATCAGTTACTTTACCCATATTATATTTCAAATGAACATGGTATTTTCAATTGTTATACCAAAAACTGGATGAGATTTTAAAGTATTTTTTTTTCTCTCTGGGTGCAATGATACATGCATATTAATTACAGAGACTCAAGTGGTGAAGTCAGTAAGATTGCAATTTCCAGGTAAACATCAGGAACTTAGGTAGACTAATTAGACAATTAGAAAAACCTGTCTCAAAATTTTAAAACATGGCTGGGTATGTAGCCCAGAATTAACATGCTGCTGTTTGAAATCCCCAGTACCATAGAAAAATATCAAAAGCAAAATTTTTTGTTGTTTTTTATGAGCATTTTACATGATTGAAAAGTAAAGAAGAATCACTTGATCTTGGAAAAATCATGTGTTTCTATTCTTCCTTTGTGTCTCCAAAGGCAGACAACCTGTCAGAGTGTCTTTATGCTCAGATTTCCTTTTGTGGAATGTATATGAGAGAATTCTCATTCCCTACTCTGGTATTTTCCTGGAACTGTGCTTCAGAACTATGTAATATGAGGTTGCCACAGCTGGCACATCTAATGCCTCTCATAAGTTCAGACCAGTACTTGGGGCTTTTCTTGTTCAAGAGCAATATAAATATAGAGAGCTTAGTTTCTCAAATAAATAACTGAGAGAACTCTCAACTTGCATTTTTTAAATGTCTTCACTAATTTTATAGTCTAGCACAGTGTTTCTTTCTTCCATATTCATATAATTGAAGTACTACTTACTATTCCACTGTTTGGGAGTAGCCATTCTAACAGCTGTGCTCATACAGAAGATCTTATAGTTGGATGGTGCACTAAAATTCTGATGCAAGCTTTTTAGATTCCAGGGTGACTTATGGTCACTGGAAAAAAAAATTGATGTGCACCTATTATAGAAATACAGAGGGACCTGTGATTGTAACCATTTTTCTTCACTAATATTCGAGATTTTAGCCCATTACAATGTTTTCACACCAAAGTGAGAACACTCCTTTTTGATCTAGGTAGATTTGCACCTGCACAGTTACCAGTGCTTTCAATGTTTGAGGTTTCAGATGTAGTCAATTGAATGGAAAAAGTTAATATCGGGACAAATTACTTACAGAAAGAATTGGTTAGGTCTGGTGTTATTAGTAAAGTGAGCTGGGTGAGAGAGATGAGGAAGTGCTAAACTGCCACTTTGGCTTTCAGTGGTGGTCTCTATTTCCCTGTTAATTTTTTTGTACTGTCTAGATAAAAGTTCAACTGTCAGCAACAGCTATTTGCATTTTTAGAGAATGTTGGCAAATCCCTCTAAGGAATTAAGGGATTACCTTAAGATTTAACATCTCTTCCACTCTGGCCTAATGGAATAAAGCCCATAGATCTTGCATGGCCATAGAAAACCACTTATTTTTCCCCCCTGGAGTAAATACTCATGTATATCTTATTCCTTCCTCTGTGTGTACAGATAAATTACATTTAAACTACAGGCAATTTAGAGTTAAATAATATATTTCAAACGCAAATCAATCTTCCTTTATTTATATTAACACTGGATTTGGGCATTTTGTTCCAGTAATTTTGCGTATTGCTCAAATCAGAAAAATCTTCAAGTACATTCTACTTATCTCCTCTTGGTCGATATTTTTTTTTCAGTTTTCCAATTTATGTGCCTCTAATTCCTTTACAGTTTTTAGAAGGACTCAAAACAGGAGTATATATTTATTTGGTGTATCCATAAATGGAGGTAGGCTTATATTCTGTTTTTATTTATTTTTATTTTATTTTTTAAAATTATCTCTCTTTATATCTGCTCTTTGGTGAATGCTTGTGTATAATTCCAGTGTCACACACATTCTGCACATAAGTCACTTTTGTAATCTATGCCTTTTATTCTAACATCTACCTTGAAGTTGGATTGTAGCATTTATTAACTGTAAATATTTTATTGATATGTTTTGATTTATATACTTATAATAATTAACAATAAAAAGATATTTGCATACATATGAATTGCCCTATGTAGTTTTCTGTATTGTGATTTTTTTATCTTAAAATTACTACACTGTTGTAATATTATAACATGCATTAGTGTCAGGTAATGATCACTAGTACATTTTTTCTTACATGTGAGATAGTACTTGTCTAATTTTATATACATTCATCTTTCCAGGAAAATTTTAGAAGTTTTTGTTTTGATTTCTTCTTTAACAAAAAGCAAAGAATGGTAAAATTATGACCAGTTATTATTAAAGAGTACCTTGGGAAAAATGATCATTTTTATAATAGTTCTATCCTTTGTAAATATGTTGAATATTTGAGTCTTTTATGTTCTTTTCTGTATTTTTATTTTCTCAATTACTGCATATTCCTTTCCTAAACATACTTGCATATGAAATGCAACATTCATGTGACATCAGCATAAAACATACATGGTATTGTATAGTATTTGTGAAACTGGATATAATACATCAACAAAAATTATAGCTCCTAGAATTTACATTTTACAAAATTTAATAATTATTTCTTCCTCTTTAGCCATGCCCCTTGGTTTCAACTCTGGAAGAATGTGAATGTATTCTTATGAACAGTTGCTGTAATTTTAGTCTCTGTTTCCTCTGTGGGTGTATCATATACATATGATTACAAAACAGTTTCTACAAATGGATAATAAAAGCTTAAATTTTTATTTTCTTTTTTGTGAATGCATTTATTCCACATATTCATCAATACTATTTAATTCATCTATATGATGTGATTTTATTCAATGTTACCTAATTTCTAAAGATTTTGAGTTTAATATGATTATTGAAAATTTAGATATATCCTTTTTAAAGTAACTCTTCAAGAATTTTTTTTGTTTTTCTTATGCATTCTGTTGTATTTCTTCTTCTTATAAGTGTTTGCTTATATGTGAGGAAATTAGGGTTTATTTTTAACTTGTCAGTTTTGCAGCTTTTAATGTAATCATTTGATGAATAGGTTTTTTTGTATTAATATTTTGTAATTCATAAGTTTAAGTCTATTATATTGTATAATTTTGAAAACAAAAAAAAAAAAAACTATTTTTTTTGTGATATTAGGGATTCAACCAAAGTGTCCTAATGCTGAGCATATTCTCAGCTCTGTTTTAAATTTTATTTCCAGATGGGGTTTGCTCAATTTCTTCAGTTGGCCTTAAATTTGGAACTTCATGCCTTAGACTCCAGAATAGTAGATATTTCAGGTGTGCACCACCATATGAACCCTACCTTTTGTATGTAAACTTTTGAGCTTTGTACTTTCTTTTATATTTCAGTATTATTTATTAATAACTTATATTCAGCATTTAATTTGTCAAAATATGTTATGTTTTATGAGTGAAGGGATTAAATAGCATTTTATTATCGCACTCTTTTCCCAATATCCTGGCATGTTTTAAGAGTTTTGTTGTTGGTGTTTTCTGTAATTCCACCATTTATTTTATTATGAGGTTTACCCTGATTGATTTTACTTCATAACATCAATCATGTGGCATCATGGTATTTTGGTCAGCAGTAGACTTTATGTACAACCATGGATCTAG
Organism: Marmota flaviventris; assembly: GCF_047511675.1. Classification (NCBI taxonomy): domain Eukaryota; kingdom Metazoa; phylum Chordata; class Mammalia; order Rodentia; family Sciuridae; genus Marmota; species Marmota flaviventris. Next base: position 43,414,374 of record NC_092516.1, on the reverse strand, counting down.
CAAATATCTTAGCCATGTACTCATCTATACCATCTAGATTCTGTCATTGCACTCCAGAGTATTGGAAAATTGCAGAAGATTTTTGGATAAATTTTCCAGAGTGTATTTCCATAAAGTGAGAAATCATTATATATGCCTGTATTTGCAATTATATACTATATAATTGATATAAGTTTTATTCATTGAATTTTCAAATTTGCTAGTGCTTTTTTAATTGTATCTGGTTTTAAAAAAGTTTGTACTGAAGATTGAACCCAGGGGTGCTTAACAATAAAGCCACATCCTCAGTCCTTTTTTTATATTTTATTTAGAGACAGGGTATTACTGAGTTGCTAAGTGCCTCACTAAGTTGCTCAATACAATATATATAAGACAATATTATATATAATATTGTCTTAGAATTTATGATCCTTTTTTCTTATCCTCCTCAGTCACTGGAACTGCAGTTGTCCATCACTAGACTGGGCTCATTTGCTTTTTAAAAGCACCAACATTGATACTGGTAACTCTGTGTTATGTTTTTACTGAATTTTACTTATTATTGGGATGTATGATTTGGTAATAATTCTAGTCATTTTATGGCTTAATAATATTTTGTGTACGTTTTATTTTCACCTCAGGTATAGATGAATTCCAATTTTTCCAGCTGTATACAGGTCTAAGTGAAACATAATAACCTGTATGGATATTGTTAAAGAAATAGAACCACAATTTTACCCAGTTTTTTGACTGCACTGTATATGCCCAAAGGACATAAAATCAGCATACTACATTGACACAGCCACATTAATATTTATAGCAGCACAATTCACAATAGCTAAGCTATAAAACCAACCATTCAATGATGAATGGGTCCATTCAATGATGACAGGATAAAAAATGTTGCTTATGTTGCTTATGTACACAATAAACTATGAATCGGCCATAAAGAAGAATGACTTTATGACATTTGCCAGGAAATGGATGAATCTGGAGATTTTATGCTAGGTAAAACAAACCATTTCTTTAAAACCAAATATTGAAAGTTATTGCTGATATGTGAAATCTAAATCTTATAAAGTGGGGAAGGGTAAGAAAAGAAGATCAGTGGATTGCACAATGGTAAACAAAAATAAATAAGTAAATAAGTAAATAAATAAATAAAAGGGACAAGGATAGAAATATAGAAATATAAAATGTATATATAATATAAAATGTATATATCTGTAAGTGAATACCATCATAGTCACCAACAAGAACAGGATTTTAATTAGGATAAGATATATCCCATGCTTGCATAATACCATAAAAATCAATTTACTGTCAGGTAGAACTAGAAAGAACCAATAAAATAATAAAAAAACAAATTATATTTGTTTGAAGAGCTATATGTATATTCTATTATAAATATCATACAATATACACCGATCAAAGTTATATATATAATTTTGTATGTTAAAAAATGTTAAAATTCAAACAGGATTGTTGTTGCTATTTTTTATATTAATAACATACATAAAAACCATAAAATGTTTGAACTTAAATAAACTATTAAATATTTCCATTAAGTGGTCTGCCTACCTTGTTGCATTTCAAAATTTCTCTTATACCATTGATATTGGAATTACTAGAGATCTCACTACACATTCAGAATAGCCAGCTCTATCAGAGAAATAACAAATAAGATTCTACACATTAGTAAATTTCTGATTAGTGGATGTACAATTAAAATTTGAGGATTCCCTTTCTTAATTACCATGATTTTCTCATCTAAAAAAATATGTATAATTTAGATCAAGAAATAAAAAATTACAAAATATATATTTTTGTGATAATGCCTGAGTTTTATATTGTGTTTCATAAATGTGGAGTATATATACTTATTTGAACTTAAATCACTTTTTCTGCAGAAGTAGATAATAGTTTAATTGTGTTCCAAAACACTACCTAGATGATAGTCTAACTCTAATTTCAACTGTATTTACATTACAGACTGTGCAAATATTCCTGTGGTCAATGTGTTATTTATTTACATATTCTTATTTTAGGAACTGTTAACATTTATGGATATAGCCATTGATTTTACTGAAGAGGAGTGGGAATGCCTTCAGCCTGCTCAGAAAAATTTATATAGAGATGTGATGCTAGAGAACTATAGAAACTTGGCTTTCCTGGGTAAGTTTAACTTCCCTTTAAAATTATTAATTACTAATTATTATTTAATTTACTTCTGTTGCAGAGTATCTTCTGGGAACTTCTCTATAAAAATGAGTTTCAGATTTGTGTTTCAAAGAAAAAGGGCATTTTTAGTACAGATATTTCTCTCTCTCTCTCTCTCTCTCTCTCTCTCTCTCTCTCTCTCTATATATATATATATATATATATATATATACATACATACATACATATAAATTTTACTCTTTAATCTGTCTCTTTCTTTGTGTGTTGCACATCCTTCACTTTAGATAAGTAGTACCTAGTATAATATAGTAATGTAAACTATTGTAGACTACACATAGCAGCGGACACAGTTGAGTCATTCAAATGTCAAGGAGAAAACCAAACTAAAAATTGTTGAAAGAGTAGTCACCCAGCAGAAGAAATTTTCAGAAGCTTAGGTTTATTTGTTTTGATTGTAATCATTGAACACATACTGCCCTATATTTATCACATTTTCAAATTCTTTGTTGTTCTCTGTTTTCTTCTTTAGTGATGTACCAGTTTATTCAGATTAACCATCAAAACTTAGCTTTTGTTGTGAGGGCCAGCATGATCTGTTTAAAATCTTCTTGTGAGGAAAGCTTTAAAGGAGCAAACAGAAGAGAGAAACACACACACACAGTGAAAAGGAAAAAAAGAAAAAAAAAACTGGCCACCCCTCTTAACAGCTGCACATATAATCCCCCAGAATTACATAGCTTCTGATACCATGACTACATTCTAACCCAGTGTTTCTTTAAACCCATGTGCTAGGTAACCAAGAGTAGGTACAATTAATACAAATATGGAGCCCCTTATACCTAAGGACATTACCACAGAAACTAGATAGAACACCTGTAGAGTTGTCTTAATATCTTCAGGGAGAAACTGCTGGGCATTACAATTGTGGGACTCAGGGTGCCAGTTACAATCACCCCAACACTTTCCTGTCTATTCCAAGATCAGAATACCTAATACTCCCCTCTTTTTTAAGGCCTTTTGAATAAATAATATTACTTATCTCCTTAATGCTCGTGGGGGCAAAAAATAGGGCAGGCATAGACAACAGCAAGTGAACATCAGTAAACATCCACCTATGAATATTTTTGACCCAGATGAAATTGAGTATACATGAAGTTAACCAATCCAACAAGTCCAAAATCCATCATCTTGTTGAACCTTATTAATTATATCTTTAAGGTAATATAAGTCTTTTGAAATAAAATTACTATTATAACTTAAATTTATGATAGTATAGGCGAGTTTCATAGTAGTTTTATAAGCTGGTAGAGCTAGTCAATGTAAACCCACCAAGGAGAATGTCAAAGTGTTAAATTATGTCTTAGAGAGAAGCTTCACTGAATCATCACAGTTTTTATCAAGAGGAATAGATCTTTTATGAATAAATTGCACAGATGGTGACCTATTAAATACTATATGGATGGTAAGGACACATTATTCTGCTAAGACAACAATGAATACCATGAGACATTTTTGCAGGTATATAACAATTTTATGCAAGTGAGTCAAGATATTGTAATGGGCTCTAGAAGTCCAGGATCTGACAGGACTGAATTTTCCAGAGCTGGTGTACAAAAACAGAGCAAAATTGTTATTAAGACCAAAGCATTTATGGAGTTTTGTGTGAGTTTAGCAATCAAAGCAGTAACAAAGTTATCTAGAGTACATTCTAACCCCATTTTAGCCAACACCTCTTGAGCTGAGGCTGTTAATGGTTTTATATCTCCCCAAGTAGCTAGAATTCAAGTATCTTGGGGTCCTCTTTTAATGTTTCTCCTCTTTTGACGAGAATGATTATTCTCTTGTTTGGATGAACTCTTATCTTCCAGGGTTAAATGAAACTTAGAAATCAGCTTGTGAAGTCCCTGATGTACATTTATAATTGCTATTTTTCAAGCATGAAGCTAGAGTCCAAACAGGATATGTTGGCATAAGTGTAGCAGTCTATGCTTTTCCCCACGTGATCAAAGGCATAGGATCTTGTCATGCTGGGCAGGTGGAACCTCATATATTACATAATTTTATTGGTAATGGCTGTTTGAGAATAACATGTCTATTCAATGCAGATGACCAATTTTGAGTATTAACTTTATATTGAGCACATTAACTGTAAATAAAACAATATTTAATGCATATTAATAAAAGAGAGGCTAGATCTTTGTTTGTTTCTGTTTTAAAAGGCAAGTATTAGGATATAATTTGCTCACTCAACAAAGCTCGTCCAAAAGAATAATGAGAAATTTCATGATTTAAAACTAAATCTCATTGATTAAAAATTATGCAAAAGGATGAGATGTAAAGGCAGGAGCATTATCCATCTTTAAACAAATAGGGCCTCTAGGAGCAGATCATGCTTGGTTACTTTCCATGCTCTCTGCTGGAACTGACTTGATATTTTCTTTTTTAGATTCAATTCTGTTAGTAATTTTTTCTTTTGTTTTGTGTTTTGCAATAATGCATTAATAATCATAAATATTTTGAAGTGAATAAATCATTATACTTCTACTTTGTATTTTTTATATTTTTTTATTTTTTAAATTTTGATTAGTGATTTAATTTCTGGATCATTGTTTTTTTATTGTGGCATGCTTGGATTCTTTTCACACTTTTTTTTGACTATAATATCAACCCTACACAAAACACAGTGTGTATATATATATATATATATATATATATATATCCCACTTCTCTTTATATATCCTATAGATTTTTAATTTTTACAGTATTTTACAAGTTGCTTAGACTTGTCTTACACTTGGTACTGCTTGATAAGCCTCTCCCATATTTGTAGAATTTCAGATTTGCACACTAGGAATGCCCGTCTCATTTTTTCGTAAAGAATTATTCACATAAACATTGTGCTCATTGATGTTAATATTTTTCAATTTCAGTCTCTAAACTTTTTTAAAAATTGTTATTTAGTGTTCTTTTAGTAATTCATAACTGTTATTATCCTAATGTTAAATTCTTAATGTTTTATTTTTCTTTTTTTTTTTTTTTTTTGGTAACTTGGAGTTATCCATACTTCTCTTTGTTTATATTTGCTGTACTATTTTTTATTTGTTCATTAAAGGAGCCAACAGTAGATTACATAGTCCATTTTCAGGAAAAAATATAAAGACTTAAATAAATAAAAATAGGCAAGAACAGTGCTGCATCCTTGTAATATTTGCTAATTGGGAGGCCATGCAAAAGTACTTCATGTTTGAGAGAAGTCACAGAAATTTAGAAACAGCATGGCTCAAACAATTTTAAGAAGACTTGTGTTGTAGTTCATGATATAGAATTTTTGGGGTAATCTCAAGCATTACACAAGAAACATTAAAAGTTGGATGACCTAAAGATCCAGAATTGCCAGTACTAAATATGTATTCATGAACAATTAAATCAGAAAATTGAAGAGATACCTCTGCTTTTGTGTTTAGTGCCAAAATTTTTCTCCGGATTAAAGCTAAGGACTCAATGTGTGTGCCCTTTAATGTCAAATGTTTAAAAATATGTACTTATATACTATTATTATTTAGTTATAAAATATTTTGTCTCTTAAAGTGTTATAAGAAATATATGCAGGACTTTGAATTCAGTGAACGGTGGCAGGCAGATATTAAGTTGAAGGAGCATTTGATTCACATGTGGAAGTCAGAAATTCAGTGAGCAAAATTTTGCTCACCAGGTACTGTGTTTTGTGTAGGGTTGATATTATAGTAAAAGTCTCCATATTTTTATTTTATTGAGCATACTAGGGTCCAGAGTTTTATTTTACCACATAGTGAGTGTATTATATTCTTCATAAATACTAGTAGAAGGAATACAATACCTTGTAAGAACAAAATTGATAATTATATGAAATAATGATTTTGTTAATTCATTCTATTTAGTCATTTTACCTTGAATATATAGTATAAAATACCATGATATATTTATAAATAAACAAAGTTGTATTTGTCAGTAAAGGAAATTCTCATCACATGAATGTAAAAATATAAAAACAATTTATTATACTTGACTGTCATGTGTTGAATTCATCCAAATATTATGGCCATAGGCTAAGAAAGGTTTTTATTGTCTTTTAAAATGTTTTTATGAAAAATTTTATAGACATATATGTGTATATTTCTTAGTAAAATATTTGTTCATATTTCTTTTTAAGAGTCCATTGCCTCTTTATCCTTGTTGAATATTTATGGTATTATAACTCAAATCTACTAGTTATTTTCATGTCTCTATATCATGGTAGACAAAAAGCATTTTTGGACACTCTTTGAAAAAACCATAAATGTTTATATATGTTTTACATTTCTCTTATTCTACTGACAGTGAAGGTAGCTGGTAGATATTTCCCAAATACACAATACTATCTTATGAAGGACAAAAGGCTGTTAATGATACTTTTCTACACTTTATTATATTACTTTTCTTAATGATGTACTCCTCTTGGATACTGTGGTCTCTACAAGAATTTGGATAATATTCTCAAGGTAATTCTTTCTTTCCTTTTTTTTTTGAACTAATATATTTTTTTGGATTTATGGTGACTTTGGACTTACTAATCTGCTACACTCCTGATGTACTTATTTTACCTTAATTTCATGTTATGTATGCAAAATATATTTATCCCTGACAAATAGGTATTGTCTTTTATTTATTTTTGTTTATTTCAGCCATGACTCCTAATCATATCCAAGAATATTCACCAGAAAAGGGCCCAAAACATATATTTCATGAAGTGATAAGTGCAAAATATAGAAGTTGTGATCTTGACTATTTCCCACTAAAGAAAATATGGAAAACTACAAGTGAGAGTGAATACCAGAAATCATATAAAAACTCAGGCCTTGTCCATCACCATATAATTTATACTGGAGAGAAGCACTACAAATATAAAGAATGTTGCAAAACTTTTAGTAAAAAGAAAAGTCTTATTTACCACAGAGGAACTCACAATGGAGAGAAGCCCTACAAAAGTAAAGATTGTGGCAAAGCTTTCAGTCAAAAATCAGACCTTATTTACCACAGAAGAACTCACACTGGAGAGAAGCCCTACAAATGTACAGAATGTGGCCAAGCTTTTGGTAAAAAATCAGACCTTATATGCCACATCAGAACTCACACTGGAGAGAAGCCCTACAAATGTAAAGAATGTGGCAAAGCTTTTGGTCGAAAATCACACCTTCTTTACCATAGCAGAACTCACACTGGAGAGAAGCCCTACAAATGTAACGAATGTTGCAAAGCTTTTGGTCGAAAATCACACCTTATTTACCATAGCAGAACTCACACTGGAGAGAAGCCCTACAAATGTAAAGATTGTGGCAAAGCTTTTGGTCAAAAATCAGTCCTTATTTGCCACAGAAGAACTCACACTGGAGAGAAGCCCTACAAATGTAAAGAATGTGACAAAACGTTTGGTCAAAAATCAGACCTTATTTACCACAGAAGAACTCACACTGGAGAGAAGCCCTACAAATGTAAAGATTGTGGCAAAGCTTTTGGTAGAAAATCAGGCCTTATATGCCACATCAGAACTCACACTGGAGAGAAGCCCTACAAATGTAAAGAATGTGGCAAAGCTTTTGGTCGAAAATCACACCTTATTTACCATATCAGAACTCACACTGGAGAGAAGCCCTACACATGTAACGAATGTTGCAAAGCTTTTGGTCGAAAATCACACCTTATTTACCATAGCAGAACTCACACTGGAGAGAAGCCTTACAAATGTAAAGATTGTGGCAAAGCTTTTGGTCAAAAATCAGTCCTTATTTGCCACAGAAGAACTCACACTGGAGAGAAGCCCTACAAATGTAAAGAATGTGACAAAACGTTTGGTCAAAAATCAGACCTTATTTACCACAGAAGAACTCACACTGGAGAGAAGCCCTACAAATGTAAAGATTGTGGCAAAGCTTTTGGTAGAAAATCAAGCCTTATATGCCACAGCAGAAATCACACTGGAGAGAAGCCCTACAAATGTACAGAATGTGGCAAAGCATTCAGTCAAAAATCATACCTTACTTGCCACATCAGAACTCACACTGAAGACAAGCCTTACAAATGTAAAGAATGTGACAAAGCTTTCAGTTTAAAATCACTCCTAATTTGCCACAGAAGAACTCACACTGGAGAGAAGCCCTACAAATGTAAAGATTGTGGTAAAGCTTTTGGTCGAAAATCAAACCTTATTTACCACAGCAGAAGTCACACTGGAGAGAAGCCCTACAAGTGTAAAGAATGTGGCAAAGCTTTTGGTCGAAAATCAAGCCTTATTTACCACAGGAGAAATCACACTGGAGAGAAGCCCTACAAGTGTAAAGAATGTGGCAAAGTTTTTGGTCAAAAATCACACCTTATTTACCATAGCAGAACCCACACTGGAGAGAAGCCCTACAAGTGTAAAGAATGTGGCAAAGCTTTTGGTCAAAAATCACACCTTATTCGCCACAGCAGAACTCACACTGGAGAGAAGCCCTACAAATGTAAAGATTGTGGCAAAGCTTTTGGTCAAAAATCAGACCTTACTTACCACAGCAGAACTCACACTGGAGAGAAGCCCTACACATGTAAAGAATGTGGCAAAGCTTTTGGTCAAAAATCATACCTTATTTGCCACATCAGAACTCACACTGGAGAGAAGCCCTACAAATGTAAAGATTGTGGCAAAGCTTTTGGTCAAAAATCACACCTTATTTACCACAGCAGAACTCACACTGGAGAGAAGCCCTACAAATGTAAAGATTGTGGCAAAGCTTTTTCTAAAAAATCATACCTTATTCACCACATCAGAACTCACACTGGAGAGAAGCCCTAGAAATGTAAAGATTGTGGCAAAGCTTTTGGTCAAAAATCACACCTTATTTACCACAGAGGAACTCACACTGGAGAGAAGCCCTACAAATATAAAGAATGTGGCAAAGCTTTTGGTCAAAAAATAGACCTTATTCACCACAGCAGAACTCACTGGAGAAAAGCCCTACAAATGTAAAAAATTTGGCAAAGCTTTTACTCAAAAAATAGGCTTTATTTGCCACATCAGAACTCACACTTGAGAGAAGCCTTACAAATGTAAAGAATGTGGCAAAGCGTTCAGTCAAAAATCACACCTTATTTGCCACAACAGAACTTACAATGGAGAGAAACCTCACAAATGCAAGTATGTGACAGTTTTTACTCAAATTTTACCACTTATTTGCCACAGAAGAATTTACACTGGAGAGAAGCCTTACAAATATAAGGAATGTTGCAAAGCTTTTAGCAATAAAACAGGCCTTATTCACCACAACAGAACTCATGCTGGAGAATAGCCCTACAAATGTGAATAATGTGGAAAAGCTTTTAATAAAAAATAAAACTTTATTCACCACAGCAGAAGACATGCTTGTGAATGTGAAATGTGAATAAAGTGATAATACTTTTAAAGAAAGACTAAACCTTGGGGCTGGGGTTGTGGTTCAGTGGTAGAGTGCTAGCCTCGCATGTGTGAGATCCTGGGTTTTATCCTCAGCACCACATAAAAATAAATAAGTAAAATAAAGGTATTGTGTCCAACTACAACTAAAAAATAAACATTAAAAAAAGAAAGACTAAATATTATTAACAGAATTTATACAGAAAAGAACCCCTACAAATTGAAATAATGCAACAAATCTTTTAATAAGAAATCAATTCTTTTCACCACTAGGCTACTTATTCTGGAAAGAAGACATCTAAATGTAGAGAATGTAGAAAAATTTTAAATTATATATCATATATTACTAGACATCAGAGAAAACACACTGGAGAGAAGCTCTACAAATGAGAACATTGTATCATTACTCTAAGAAAGTGACAACATTTAATCCTCACCATAATAACCATAGTGTAGAGAAAGTTTTGAAATGTGAAAATTGATAATGTGACAATGCCTCCAAAATTTATTCACCAATACTCAGCACTTGTGGATACATACTGGTTAGAGAAAATACAAATGGAAAAAAAAATTGTAGCTACATGTTCTTAAACACTGCTTATTTTTGGAGAATTCATTTTGACCAGAAACTCTAAAAAGTTAAATAACATTTCCAAAATGTATTTAAATTTTAAATTCTTTGAACATCTAAAAACTCATACTAGTAGTGAACATTGAACAGATTTTGTCCAAAATGTATGCCTTATATAACAATGAAACATAATAAATGTGAGAGTATAGTAAAGTTATTATCTCTATATTACACCTTGATGTATATGAGGATCAGTAAAATACAGAACTCATTTAAGTTTAGAAAACAAGTAGTTGTCTTTAACTTTTGCTTAAATATATTAAGCATTATCAAGTTATTTTGTAGGAATATCAGTCATAAATATCAAATGAATAGAGAAGAAACCTCATCTTTGAAAGAATATAATTGTTTTTATAAATTAAAAATTACTATTTTCACTTTTGAATACTGATAAAAGAATTATATGAAATCTATTTTTGATGTTTAACACTGAAGTGTAATATTTTAAACTATAATTTGTTTTGTATTCCAGTTTAAGTTTAGGTATTTTTATACACTGAGCCACATTCCTAAACCCTCTCTCCACTTTTTCAAAGTTTGAGACTGTCTTGCTAAGTTGCTTGAAACCACACTAAGTTGCTGAGGCTGAATTTAAACTTATGAAATTACTCAGCTTCCCAGTTTGCTTGGATTACAAGCATAGACCATGATGTCAGGTTCACAGTGCATTTTTAACCTATATTTACCTTATGTATGCAATATGTCTTTATAACTGAATATTTGTTTATATGTTAACACTCATGTATTGCATCCTGTTGTTAAATGACAGACATCATAGTGTTCCACTTGACTAAATGTTCTATGTAACTGTAAAACATACTGGTGAGTGAATAATACTCTAGCATCTGTTAAATACTTTTACACATTTTAATCAAACTTAATGTGGAATATAATTTGCATAAGTCAGATCTTTTTTTTTTTTTTTTTCTGTTTGTATTTATGGTGAAATTAAGAGTTTTAAGAAGGATATAGATATAGGAAAATAAGCCCCAGGTTTTCATATTTTGATTTATAAATTTTAAAATTTTAACTTTTTTAACATTTTAACATTTCCTAGTGATTTTAATAGATTGAATTTCCACAAACTTAAGGGTAGCTCTTACAGGAGAGAAGAGCTTTATCTTTCTTGTGTGCATAATGGCCTTCTAGACTTCATCCTCATTGGAGACATTTCATTTTTCTGTGAATGAGGTCAATGATCAGTGTTTTCATGTACATTAGTAAATTCTGATATCTTTATTATTCTATAGGTAGTGTTATTTTAGGGCAGAAATTGGAGAAATGGATGTGGAGTCAAGGTTGAGTGAGGCCTTATACTTATGACAAAATAATCAATGAGCTATGTTTTATAGTCTCATTTTCTGAGGATCAAGTAGTAACAGGTAAACTGAGAAGGTTGTATGTAAAGATTAAGTTTCTTATCATAAAATGTTGGCTTTTCAGGTACAATAGGGTAAAAGCTTATTATACACAGAATCCATACAAAAATCATATTGAACATCATTCACAATTTTATTAACAATGATTACATATAATTTGTGAAGACCTTAGTTTACAGCAACATATGCCTAAGAACAAGGTCTAGGGACATTTTACACTCTCCAATATAGACATATTTATACAAATTTAATTATACATGAAACTACACTAAATGAGAAGAAAAATCAATTGGATCAACACACAACAATATATAAATAAAAACTTGTAAAGAGTTAAGCAAGTGACCAATAGTGGATAAAGTGTGGTTTCCAAATGCTAGGGGAAAAATGGACATATAACCAGTTAAAGGTAATTGAAGAATGATAAGTTACCCACTTTGAACTACAACAGCATTTGAAAGAAGAAGAGTCACAAAGTAAGCAAAGATTATTCACCTCCATTTGTATGCTTTGTAATATTTTCCAAAAATTTTCTGCATATTTTATTGCAGTCAAATTGAGAAACAATCCAGAAAGTTAAAAAAGACAAGTATTGCCCCTCTGGTTTTAAAATCAAGAAAAGGAATAGAGAGAGATTTATTGAGCTAGAAAAATTTACTAGTTAGAGTGAAAAAAAAAGAACTGAGATTACCAGAATCTAAGTATAATGTATTTCATCCATCCCTGGCTGCACAGGGCATTTTTGCTTAACAAAGTATTTGTTCACGTACGTACGCTTAAACAACATTGCTGTTTTTAGTCAGTCTTTTTCATTAATAACAATGATGTACCTTTCAACAGTTTCCAGCCACAAAAATACACAATTTCAGAAATCTTCTGTTTCATCCTCCATATATTCTGCCACAATATTCATCAGGGCAAGTTAATATAAACCTTTTGGCAGTCCCATCAAGGCATTCACTTCTATTAATAGAAAATTATGATACATGGAACAACATAATTTTCAGTGCAAATTTTATTGTTGAGGGCCAGTCCTAGGCCAGGCATGTTTGAGGCTAGGAAAACCACCAAGCCTTCTTTGATTGTTTTAATTAACAGGCAGGTTGAGTTCATCGTGGACGGGCAAAAGGAGTGTTAGATTGGGGCTCCAACCTTCTCCTCAGAGTCTGTCCCCATCTTCCCATGGTTGTATTCCTCTCAGGTGCTCTGCACCCTGGAGGAGGAGGATGGAAACTGACTACATCTGCATCCATCTGCTGATGTGGTCACTCTGATAGAAGCTTTTCTTCCCAGACAGGCCCAGCACAAGTCCTGGTCATCCCTTGCCCTGGGGATATAACAATGACATGTGATCCCCTAAGCAACTACCATAGCCCACCCTGAAGTCAGGGGTTCCCATCAACCTCAGCTGAAGGCCTTGGATGGAATGTGGGAGGGGATCTGGGGGGCCATGAACTCTGATGGGGACTTGAGTGAGAGTGAGCCAGACAGTCCCCACAGTGTCAGGGGTCCTGATACCCGCAGAGCATACTGTGGGTGCCATCTCTCCCTGCATCCTGGGGCACTAGGTAGGTGATGGTGTCCAGGTTCTATTCAGAGGGAATTTTGTTGAAATATTTGGTCAAATGGTAATATTTCAAATGCAGAGAACCACACAAGTTCTTGGAGGTGGTTGTCACTGTTGTTTTCTAAGAGCAAAGTCTGCAATTCTTAGAAGTGACTGAGAAATAGCTGTGTGATTGACAGCTCCTGGCCTCACCCTCCTCCCCCGGGCTGAAGAAGGGCAGGGATTGTGGCTATGGTGTGATAATTTATGCTTATCTAGTATCCCTCTAGAATCCATTCCATAATGTAAATAAATAACTGCTTCTTTTTATGCCTTCTGTTGCATTTTTATATCAAATGAGATGTGAAACACAGGCCTGTGGAGGAAACTTGCTGCTAACAGGAATGTGTGAATGTATCTCAGGACATCATCCGGAAGGAAGCTGTGATCCCTGGGTTGTGACAACCTTGAGTGGAACTGAGTTTTTAATAGAATATCATGTACAAACTGCCTGAAATCCTGTGATAAGAATTACACGTGTTGTGTGGGGAGCCCTGATGCACACAGCTAGAAGGGCAGTGCAGGTCTTAATTTAAAATATTGTAATGAATACTCATCCTGAGGGAATGTGAGTAATAAAGATGAAACCAGAAGACAAATGGTTGCATTGCCAAAAGAGAAAAGATTGTAAAAAGAAGCAAATTGGAAAGGCTCAGAACACATAATCTGAAGCCAAGGGAACAAGACAGAGGACATGGCTCTCTGCATGGAAGCCACGTGCCTTTGGCCAGTGGGGGCAAGTGTTTCCCTGCCTTGTCTGGCTGTTGGACCTAGACCTCAGGAGGTGAGCCACCAGGACCCATAGTTCAAAGCCCTCCTTTTCTGAGCACTTTGGTTGGGGCAGAGGGAGGCTCTGTTGTCCACAGAAAAGAGGGGAAGCAAAGCCCAGGCTTTCTGCAGAGGACAAGCCCTCCCCATGCTGTTGCCCTGGTGCAACGTGTGCTGGGAAATATGACCATGTTTGGAAATCTGGAATCCATCCTCAGCTCCCTTCTAGGTTTTTCTTTGCTGCTGTAGTCCAGACAACATGGTGACAGTTCGTTGGCTTCCATTGCTGGAACAAACACTTGAGACATCAACTTGCAGAGAGAAGGGGTTTGTTAGCATATAGTTTTTGAGGATTTAGACTGTGGTCAGGTTTGGGGGCTTGTGGTGAGTTAGCACCCTGTGGCAGGGAGCGTGGGGTAGAGAAAATGTCCACTCACTCTTTCCCTGAACAAAGAAGAGGAGGGAGCTGGCTTCCTGCAGCCTCCCTCAAGGCCCATGATCTAGAATCTTCTGCAAAGTCCCCAAAGGTTCCCCACCTCATCAACACCAGACTAGGAACCCCATCAACACCTGGCCTCTAGGGACCACCCAGATCCAAATGGAAGCAATCACTAATGAAACAGGGGAGGGCCACCCTGTCAATCAATTTGATGAACCCAGTTGCTTTTTGTTAATATTTAGCCATTGGCCATGGAACCAAAACTCAATGCTGATTAAGACAGCCAGCACATCATGGTTCATGAGGCATGAATCAGGCTGTGTCTCCCAGTGGGCTTACACTTCACACCTGAGCTGAGAAGAAGGAGGCAGCTGCCGGCCGGTCCTCACCAGGCCATGCAGCACCTCTGCAACTAGCCAGTGCAGCTGCCCCTCCTCACCGCCATTTGGTGTTAGCTTCTCCTCTCCTTCTATTAAAGGGTTAACTGAAAAGTGAAAGAACACAGGGAAGGTTTAGTCTGTCTCCCAGGAACATTTTCTGTGATTCGGTCATCTATAACTTATTTTATGAAAAGATTTTGTAAAAATCACAAACACACAAACATGTATATAGACAGACTTATATAAAATCAAGCCATTGACTCCAAAGCCTGGACTTGGACCACTGTCTGAGGCTCTGAAGATGCTTGTCAAGGGGTCCCTTCATGGGTCCCCATCCTGCAGTTCTCTGTCCCACTGGATGGAACAGCTAGATGAACACCTAGTGGACATTTCCCCTCAATAGTCTTTAATATTTTTATTTCTAAGGATTGGTGTTCATTATAAAAATTTTAAGCTACATAAGGAGAAATCAAAATCCCAGCATCCCCAGTATGACTCCCATTCCAAATGGCTCATCTAAGTCAACACTGTGCAGAGACAGCTGGCTGGGCAGAGAGTTGGGGGTGATCATCACACCCTGTAGCTGTGACCTCCTGCTCTGCATGCTAGGATTCCAAGAGATGTCAAGTCCCCCATTCCCTTCTACTTAAGAGGAACCAAGAAATCTAATGTGAGATCCTTGCACTTCCAAAAGCATCAACCACCACAAGGTACTGATTTTTGACAGAATAAAAACCATCTATATTTTGCCTAGAAGAATCTCAATTCACCTCCAAAAGAAACACATAGGACAAAAGTGAAGAATAAGAGAAAGTTATCTCAAGCAAATGGAAACAAAAATTAAACAGAAGTAGCTATTCTTATGTCACAAAAATTACACCTTAATACCAAGTAATTCTCCTGCCTTAGCCAGCTGAAGTGCTGTGATTACAGGTGTGAACCACCACACTTGGCTGACTTTAGTTTTTAATGCAGTTGGAATTCAATCAAATTACAAAAAATTCTTTTAACTGTTCAATCATATCCAGTTACTCCAATAACCAAAACGTTCATTTCTTCTTATATCAATGTTATTGTTTTGATATATAAAGCTTTAAAATAAGATTTTTCTTATTTCAACTGATTTATAGGTTAGTGTTCTGATCCCTAAATAACCATTGTTATTTACTTATAACATATTTTAAATAAATGCATATTTCTTTAAAGCATAGTATTAAGATGTATAAAGATTAGTAAAATGATAATAATAATAATAATAATAATAATAATAATAATAATAATAATATAATAATAATAATAATATGCAAAGAAAAAAGCAAACATAAAAGAGTAAATAGTATTTGTCAGGAGGGTAGACATAGTCACAGGTAAAAAGCCTAAGCCTCTTCAGACCTTTTAATTATTTGATTGTGCACATGCTATATCAATTAGATTTACATATTCATTTAATTTTCAACTCTCAAAGAGTTGTGATACAAATCTATGTATTACAAGATAACAAAAATAGAAGACAGTAAGAGAGGAAGAATGGTCACACAGCAAAAGGAGTAAACATTAACCAAAATGGCACTAGTAAATATTCACCTGTCAAGAACCACCTTAATGGGGTAAATTCTCCAGTAAAAAGACATAAAGTTCTATAATACATAGAACAAAAAAATCTATATTTTGCCCAGAAGAATCTCATTTCACCTCTAAAAAAACACATAGGATAAAAGTGAAAAACAAAAGAAAGATATCTCAAGAAAATGGAAATAAAAACTAGAAGTAGCTTTTCTTAAATCACAAAAAATAGACCTTAATACCAAAAGTAAAAATAGACTAAAGTCGTTATATAATGACAAATGGTTTCAATTAAGCAAGAAAATATAAGTATAAATATAAAATCACATAATACTACAACACATAGACATAAGACAGACACTACTTCATCTAAATGGAGAGAGAGACTTCAATGTATATTAATAGAGGACTTCTAAGTTTGAAAAATGGATGGATCTTTCATCCAAAAACATCAAAAAAGAGATTGTAAGTGTTTTGACCATAGAAATATAAGGACAGCATTCCTCTGGTGAGCAAACTCCCAGGAGGTAACAGGCACCCTGTTTCCTATGTTTGGAATATTCTGCAGTTTCTTGCAGAAACCAGCAAGATAACTAATACATGTGCAATACCTAGCTGTTGTGGCAATGCCTTGCATGAGGAAGCTCTTTGCTAGAATCTTATCAGCCTCAACCTTAACCTTAGGCACTTAGCTTTTGGGGAGGGACTCTCTTTTTAGACAACCACATTGTTTTGCCAAGCTCTGCTGCACCTGAAGCTGTCCACATAATAGTAACTTTAAACAATGGACTTACTTGAGAGCCACACAAGTCTCCTATTGCAACCTTAGTAGGTAACTATCTAAGAAGCTGCATAATGTTGCTAAATCTGTAGTCTAATGGCACAATGAACAACAGTGTACTACTGATGCCAGTACCATAAGGTAACCTACTACTATAAGTAAAGCTGGCAGCTTGGACAAGGAGACTTTCTACCATCCTGTCATTCTGCCTCTGCACCTTGCTTCTGTCTCTTCTTCTTTCTTTACACAGGATTTAAAGTACACTGAAGAGCAGATAGGCTTAACTGAACTTTCCGACAAAAACCAAAAGAAGACAAATTCTTCACAACAGTACCAACAACATTCTCCAGAATAGACAACAGATTAAGTCATAAAACAAACCTTAACAAATTTTAGAAGCTAAAAATCATTTGAAATAACTTTTTTTTCTGAACACAATGTAATAAAACTGGAAACCTACAACAGGCGGAACTTCAGAAACATCCTGCACGTCTGCAAATGTAACAACAAGCTCTCAAATAGCCAGGAGTCAATGAATAAATAGAATGGAAATTTTTAAAGATTCTTGAGAAAAATGATGATAGAAACACAAAATAAAAAAAAAAAACATATAGCATAGAGAAGAGGCAATTTTAAGAAGATTAGATCAGTACATACCTACATCAAAAAAGAAAACAACCAAGACTTCCACTTCAAAGAGGTAGAAAATCAAGAACATGCCTGACCCAAAACTAGTAGAAGAAAAAATACTAAACATCAGAGAAGAGGTAAATAAAATAAAGATTAAATATTATTTTAAAAATATCAACAACAGAAAGAATTTATTTATTTATTTATTTATTTATTTATTTACTTACTTACTTACTTACTTACTTATCCCTAGTATTGAACTCAGTAGCAACCACTCACTGAGAGATGTCTCCAGACCTAGTTTGTTTTTTATTGAGAGACAGGGTCCCATAGAGTGGCTCAGTGCCTTACTTTTGCTGAGGCTGTCTTTGAATTTGCCTTCCTCTTGCCCCTCCTTGAGGATCTAAACTGTTCATATCAATGGTTAAGAGTACAGCTTTGCCATTGAACTCACTTAAGCAGTGGGAAGATCATGATGCTGTATAATATGAGCATTCCCAGACGTGACACCTATGGACATCTTCGCATTGGCTTTGTCCACAGAAAGCATGAGACTCACCTTTCAGGACTCTGCTTGGTGCATGGTTTGGTTTCTTCACTTTTTGGGGGGAGGTTGTCTGTTGGAGACTAAACCCAGAACATCATGCATGCTCGGCAAGCTCTTCCCCATGGAGCTGTGTCTCCAGCCCAACTTGGCCTTTCTTGGTGATCAGAGAAAGTGTCTCTGGGACTCTATTTTTAATGACTTACTGGGAAACTTCATGTCCTCTGATTCTACCTCTTCTGCAGATCCAGTTGAAGGAGAAGGTGCTGTGGAGAGCCATCCCCCTTTTCATCTTCTTAGTCTCCAGTCAGGTCAATCCGGTCTCCTGTGCTGTTGTTGGGGCAAGGGGGAGAGGGGGGAACCATGTGCCACTCCTTTGGTTTCTACTTGTTTACAGATCCTTTGTTTGGTATTATGGCCTCAGATTCTGTGGACACTTTCTACTGGATGTGAGGGATTCTGGCCTCCAACAGAGGGAGGACTCACTCTGCCTCTTCTCTGCTGGACCAGCACCATTTAGTTGAATTACAGCCTTTCTGTGGAGCTCAGAGAATGGGCAGCTCTGTGTCCTGGAAAGTCTGCATGTGCCACGTCAAATAGCCTGATCAACGGTGCATTCAGCCTGGGCAACCCCATCTTCTTTAGAATTGGGTTTGAATGCAATACAAAACCTGGAAGAGCAAGATAAGTCTCTGCTTGAGAATTTCTGAAAACTTAAAAAAACTAGAGTGTTTGAAATCCCTAAAATGAGATGGTGAGTCCACATAGAACACTCTCTAGAACTCTCTATTGGTTTCTCAGCTGCATCTTTTTCTTATCTACAGGTGAAATATATGGATCAAAACCACGAGTGACAGTGGAGGGTCGAATCTAACCAGTCACCTGTGGGTCTAGAAACGATTTTCTTGTGTATGTTGATGGTGCATTTGATGGACACGGTTTAAAAATGGGGTTCCAAAGAATCACTAAGAATCAGCTCATCTGAACATGATGGAAAGGGAAGGTTGATTCCCAACTAGATCCAAATGTGCCAGCCCCATCTGCAGACTCAGAAAATGATTGGAATGTTCTCCAGTTTTATGAACTGATGAAGGACAGGCCTCTCTGTCCTCTGTCCAGCCAGAATAGATCTGTCCATGGGGGTGGGAATGCAGCAGGCTCTTGAGGGGTATGTGACTTTCCAAACAGAATGACATGGGGTCTGGTGGGCTCGACAGAGGGACTCAGTTGTGTTCTTATCTTTGGTTTTGGGGGGTTATGCTATAATTGCTGCCAGCAACCTGAAGCCCATCCAATGTGGAGAAGGGGTCACATTCAATTCTGTAGGTTCATTTTATTAAATAATGTCTTGCTTTCTTGAGCTCACAGGGGCTTTGTGGCTGCCCATTTCCTTAGGCACACTCATGGAGCTGGGTATCTCTGCAATGGTCACCTTGGGCCTCATCATGCACTCTTGGCTTGCACCAAGATGATTGAAGTGGGTGACACCCCAAAAGACCAAGCCCTCTTCAATGGGAGCCCAGAAGTTTAAGAAAGATCATGGGTACATTTCTGGTGTCTAGTTGAGAATTTGAATTGGCTCTAAAATTGGGGGCATTAAAACAGCCCAGTTTGGCCTGTGTGCTTTGCCTGCCGACCCTGTAGGTGCTCCATGGCCTGTTAGTGAGAGAGCACTTCTGGGAGGTGCTGGGTATGGGGGAAGGCCAGGCAGGGCAGGGGAGGGCAGGAATGCCCCAGAGGATGCACTTGAAGGATCAGTGCATGGAGGTCACCCCTTCACCAGCCATAATTTCCGTACCTCACAAAGGAGGTGACATCTACTTCAGAGCTGTCATAAGAATTCAATCAAAGCCAGATGCTGTGGAGTATGCCTCTAATTACAGCAGCTTTGGAGGCTGAGGCAGAAGGATCACTATTTGGAGGCCAACCTCAGCAACTTAGTGAGGCCCTAAGCAACTCAATGAGACCCTGTTTCTAAATAAAATAAAAAATGGCTGGGGATGAGACTCAGGGGTGAAGCACGTCTGCTCAGTCCTCAGTATCAAAAAAAAAAGGATTAAATTAAATAATCACTCTCACAGTGCCTAACACATGGTAGTTATTTAGCAAGTGCTATTTTTCTTCTGTATTTAAAAGGATTTAATGAGCAAAAAGGTGATCCTCTCAGTCCAGCTCTGCTGTTGATTAGTTTTTTTGATGTGGAAGAAATTTAGATAATAGTTCTGGAGTCTCAGTTTCTACATGCTGTTAAGCTAGGTTAAGAGTATTGGCTGTATCAAATGATAGGCAGCCCCAATAATGGGGACCAGCCTCAGAGTCAGCCAAGCCTAGCCTCTGGTAACTGGAATGTGCTATTTAGAAAACAATATTTACAATTTTCTACTCTGCCATCTTCCATACAGCATGCCTTAGAGATCTTAAGTTAGTAGGTTAAATAATTCAGTGAGAAATCCATCTAACTTAAATTGTGAGTTTAAGACACAAATCAAGTTTGTAGAATATATTTATGTATTAATGCATTAATCATTAATGAATTAAGTAATGCATTATTAAATATTAAGTAATGCATTTATTATTCAATGCCTTAAATTAATGCATTATCCTTCTAAAACACTAATAAGTGGTTTTCTTTTTTTAATTTTTATTTTTGACATTTTAAAATATACTTGGCTTAGTGCAGTGGTGCGCGCCTCTAATTCCAGCAGTTCGGGAGGCTGATCCTGGAGGATTGTGAGTCAAAGCCAGCCTCAGCAACAGCGAGGCCCTAAGCAGCTCGGTGAGACTCTGTCTCTAAATAAAACCAAAATAGGGCTGGGGATGAGGTTCTGTGGTTGAGTGCCCCTGAGTACAATCCCCAGTACCAAAATAAAAACAAACAAACAAAAAATTTGCATTATTTTTCTAAAGCCCAAATTGGGTGTTTTTTTCTCTTTCTCTCTTTGTTTTTATTTTTTATTTTTTTTTTTGCAGACCTGAAAATGGAATTCAGTGCCTCTGCCACTGAGCTACAGCCCCAGAAGTTTTCTCCTTACCCTTGACAATTTTTTAAAAATGTTTTTCCATATTAAGAATTCAAGATAATTTTTTTAAAAAAAGAATTTAGGATGACTGGTCTGAGGTTTAGTAAAGCACTTGCCTACCGTCCGAAAGGCCCTAGGTTCAATCCCTAAAGCCACAAAAAAGATGAAAGGTGCTTTCACTAGAAAGCCTCTGAGTTCTCATGCGCTTTGACGTGTGACAGTTGGACACTTCTCACCAAGGTTCCCGTGGGCAGTGTCAGTATTTGTCATCTGTGTTCCTGCCACACTCTGCTCAAGATTTTCTTAGGACCCTAGTGTTTGGCATGATTGTCACCATCGGCCAGTCCATTATGGATGTGATGACAGGCATGGACAGGGACCCCTCAAAGATGGGTTCTGGGATCTGCCTTCTGATCACCACTCAGGTGAACCCCCACTCTCGCCCCGCTTCCTGAGTGACCCTGTTGTCCCTCTTCCTCCTCAGCAGTACTCAGCCAGAGCTGGGGCCAGGCCAGGATCAGGGCTGGGCTCAAGGCTAAACACTGGCCTGAGCAGGGTAAGGCCCCGGGTTGGAGGCTGATCACCGCCCAAAAAGAAATCAATCAAATAAAGATATTGCGCCCATCTACAAAGAGAAATATTGAAATCAATAAAGGCATGCTGTCCACCTGCAAACCCCAAAACAATTAAGAAACAAAAAAAAATATTGGGGCTGGGGCTCAGGGGTAGAGGCTCACCTGGCATATGCAAGGCCTTGGGCTCCATCCTCAGCACCCCGTAAAAATAAAATAAAGATGTTGTGTCCACCTCCAACTAAAAAATAGATTTAAATAAATAATAGAGAATCAAAAGACCCTGGCTTTGGCTTCTGAATTCCCGTGAGGCTGATTGAGAAGGGTCTCCTATTTGGCCCTCATAGCAGAGAACCCTGACATTGAAGATGGAAGGAACCAGGGCGCTGGGGCCAGTAACGCAGAGTCCAATTTTATTAATTAATTTATTTTAATTCTGCAGTTTTTTTTTGTGGTGGACTTGATCGTCCTCCTTTTGGATGAGCTTCATTATAAAGGGCACGGCCTGGGCTCTGGCTTTTCCCTCTCCACCTCAAACAACATCTGTGAAACCATCCTGGGGAAGGCCTTCAATCCCACCACCATCAAAACCGACCAAGGTAAGGGCCTGCCTCCCTTTGGGTACCTCTGCAGGAAGTTTTCATGTATGCAGTGTATTCTCCTGTGGAAAAATGACTGTTTCATAATCATTTCTTCTGAATTTTCAGTGTGCAAATGTTTAAAATTATAGCTGAGTGCAGAGGCTCAAGCCTGTCATCCCAGCAGCTCAGGAGGCAGAGGCAGGAGGATCACAAATTGGAGGCCAGCCTCAGCAACTTAGTGAGGCCCTAAGCAACTCAGTGAGACCCTGTCTCTAAATAAAATAGAAAAAGGGCTGGGGACACGGCTCAGAGGTTAAGTGATCCTGAGGTAAATCCCTAGTACCAAATAATAATAATAATAATAATAATAATAATAATAATAATAATAATAATAACAACAACAACAATAACAACAACAATAACAACAACACTTACAATCAAAATGATATCTAAACTTTCATGTCTTATAAGAATATTTCAAGGACAGTTAACATGCCACAGAGTAATTCTGCCTCAAATTTCTTAGCAGGAACCTGCACTGCAAGGATAAAGAAGTGTTGATTTTAGCCAATTGTCTTCTGGTGGACATTTCAGTCCTTTCTCAGTCACAGTTAGCATCGAAGTGAATATCCTTGGGCAATCATCTGCACATATTTTAGCAGTTGTTCTTAGCGAATAAGATTCTAAAAATGACATTTCTACACCAAGGAGCAGTTATTTCGATGATTACAAGTTCAAGGACAGCCTTGACAAATAAGTGAGACCCTGTCTCAAAACAGTTATGGGTAGAATGACTGTTGCTGGGTTCAACCTGCAGTATTGCCAATTTGGGGAGGAAGGCACTGGGGATTGAACTCAGGGACAGTTAACCCCTGAGCCCCGTCCCCAACCCTCTTTTGCATTTTACTCAGAGACAGGGTCTCACTGAGTTGCTTAGAGCCCCAATTTGGCTGAGGTTAGCCTCCAATTTGCAATCCTCCTGCCTTAGCCTTCAGAGCCACTGGAATTACAGGCAGGCACCATGACACCTGGCTTACAAATCTTAATAAAATAAAAATTGAAAAACATGTGAGACTTCTTAGGAGAGGGAAATTGACTTTTTTTCTTTTCTTTTTCTTTTGGCCTCTGATCCCTGAATCGGTTTTTTGCTGGGAAGTCTCTCATGGAAAATATTTGTGTGCATTTTCGTGTTTTCTTGGAATTGACTGTGGAGTTGGTTCTTGGCCTCCAGTGCCATGTCATCAAATTGAGGAAACTGAAGATGAGTCCCTGCTGGGTGCCTGAGAGATCCCATGGGAAAGACTGGACCTCAGGTAGGAGGGTCGGGAACACTTACAGAAGAGTAGGCAAAGGTGACACCAGACTCTTCCTAGAATTTCAGAAAATCTAAGGTGAATTGAGGATCTGGGGGTGCAAAGCAGCTGGACCCCAGCTGTGGATGTGGTTGTGAAATCTGGGTAGGAGTTAGGGAGTCTGCCAAGACCTCCTGGCTTTTGGGAGGGCTGCCTTCAAAAAGAGTGGGAGCAGTGGTGGCCACAGGGGACCAGTCAGTGAAGGCTTGGGCTGTGGCAGCCAGCCAGAGGATCACTTTGCTCTGGAGCAGGATGGTGAGTGAGGGGACAGTTTTTGAAGGAATGATTTGCTGTCCCTGGGAGACAAGCTGAGAAAATGGTGGCACAGCCATCCAGCCTGAGCCAGCCAGTGTGACATCAGAGTGAGGGCCTTAGGACTTAGTGAGAGATGAAGGCAACAGACAACCAAGACATGGAGGTGGCTGCCCTTGGAAACCTCCGGAACCTGGCTGGGGCAGAGGGTCTACCTGGGGGGGCTTTGAGTGGTGCTGTAAGAAGCCAAAATGGTGGAGCCACAGGGACACCACCAGGATGGGCAAGAAGAGGGTGGAACAGGCACAGGTAGCTTGCAGCTGGAAGGGTCTCCTGTTACCAGGAGTGCCACCACGGCTCAGCTTGCAACCTGGAAAGTGGGGTGTGGAAGGGCCCCTAGGGTGGAGAGTGCAGTTGGTCATTCTTCTCTGAGGTGGGGGACAGTCCAGGCTTGGAGGGAGGTGGAGACATCACATGGCTTTCGCCCCCCGGGTGACACTAGCGCATGAAACAACCCAGTTCCCAGAGACAAGGGGGTAGTGATTTGCAAGAAATGACCACATTAAACATTCAGAATGCTCGTAAGGCCCTCACCCTCCCACTGCTGTCACCCACCTTTCATTCCAGACACTTGTCAGGCAGGTGCTGTAAAGCACCAGGCTCTTCTGTGGGTGCTAAGAATACAAAGGGATATAACATAAGATGTGTGAGCGTCAGTGTCATCCCAGGGTCCCGGGTCAGAGTAGAGAAGAGAAGGAAGATGGGGCGACTGGGGAAGAGTCTTACGGGTCCATCTAGAGAACCTGGCAGGTGCAAAGGCCCTGGGGCAGAGATGAGCTTGTGTGTTGAGGGTCGGTGCATGGCTCAGTGGAGCAAGCGAGGAGAGTTCTGAGAGGTCACTGGTGGCAAGAGAAACCAGAACAAGTCCCTGGGATTGCTGAACTTTCTCCTTTACAAAATGCTCAAGCTTTCATGTCTCCAGATTTTTGACCACAGAGACATAAGCTATTGTCCCACACAGCGAGGCAGCAGGGAGAGCGGCTGTCAGAAGACCACCACAGGGATGCCAGGGGGCCAGGGAAAGCTAGGACAGCATTTCTGTCACAGACATCCCGTCCATGTGGTCTACAGGACAGATGGCCCATCTGAGTGGCCGTCCAGAAGGTGATGCAAGTCCTGCTGTCCCAACTCTGGGGTGACAGGAAAATGCTGTCCCAGGGAGAGACTGGGACATCTGAGTCCCCAGCCATTAGCCACTCTGCCCACGAAAGCCATGTCTAGGGAAGCACCAACCTGTCAGCAGGGGCCATGGTGACAGTGTTTCCCACTGTGCTTTTGTCCTAAAGTCAGTCTCATGCCATTTCTGAAGTGCTCAGAACTTGGCGCCCTGTGCTTCAGTGTTCCTGGTCAGTGTGTTGCCTATTCCTCAGGCCAGGCACCTTTCTGCCTGTTGCTAAGGCTGAGGCAGGAGCATCTCAACTTGGAGGCCAGCCTTAGCTACAGCAAGGCTTCAGCAACTCAGCAAGATGCTGTCTGTGAATGAAATACAAATAGGCTGGGGGTGTGGTTCAGTGGCCTAGGGCCCCTGGGTTCCATCCCTGGTGCCAAAAAAATCCAGACCGTGACCCCGTGACTGTGGGTGCCGTGAGTCTCCTGGCTGAGTCTCCTGGCTGATTTTGTTCTCCTGCCTCTGCTTTGGCCAGGAGGAGGCCTAAGACCCAGCAGAGTCCAGCCCCTTGTCCTTCCCTTCACATTTGTGTCCTCCTCTGCCAACAGGCATGGAATTGGAGGGTGCCATCGTTGCACTGTTCCATCTCTGGGCCACACACACAGACAAAGACTGAGCCCTTAGAGAGGCTTTCTCCTGCCAGAATCTCCCCGACCTCATGAACCTCATTGCCTCCATCTTTGCCTTGCTGTGGTCATCCATTTCCAAGTGAGTCCAGCGTGAGCACAGGAAGTCTGCATTTCTTTTTCTTTATTTTTTGGTACCAGGGATGGAACCCATGGGCACTTAACCCCTGAGCCCCATCCCCAGCTCTTTTTATATTTTATTTAGAGACATAGTCTCACTAAGTTGCTGAGGCTGGCCTCCAAAATTTGCAGTCCTCCTGCCTCAGCCTCCAGAGCTGCTGGTGATGACAGGCCTGTGCCACTGTCTCTGGCTTCATTATAATTTCTTTTTCTTTTTTTTTTTTTTTCCCGTTTAGATACAAATGGCCATAAAGTGGACTTTAGTACATTTGAAGCCAGTTTTTCTGCGTTTTTTTCTGTGTGTGCCCCAAGCACAGTGGGAGTGAGGGAAGGGGCAGGTGCTCTCCAGCACTGTCAGAAGTCGGGTCCCCAGAGCTGGTGCCACCTTTCGTGCCTCTGGCCTTTGTCCTCAGGGCTTCCGGGTTGACCTGCCCATCAAGACTGTGCACTACCAGGGCCAGTACCACACCTACCCAATTGAGCTCTTCTTCATCTTCAACGTCCTGATGGTGCTGCAGTCCGTCCTGGTCCCCACCTCTACATCATCTCCCAGATGCTGTCAGGCCACTTCAGTGGGCACCTGCTTGTCAGCCTGTTGGGCACCTGGTGTGTCAGTCAAATGTTCCTGGGGAGCCTCTCCTGGCCACAGAGTGGGTGGTGCTGCTCAGCATTTGTGCGTCTTGCTCCTGACCAAATGTCTCATGCACAGATCTCCTCCCCTGTGTCCTTTCCCAAATTCTGTGCAGGACATTTTTTGTAACAGGGACTGAACCCAGGGGAACTTGACCCCTGAGCCCTGTTCGACCCCCATTTAGAGCCAGGGTCTCACTGAGCTGCTTAGGGCCTTTCTAAGAGACCGAGGCTGGCCTCCAACTTGCCATCGTCCTGCCTCAGCCTCCTGAGCTTGGGGTGATAGGTGTGTGTCACTGTGCCTGGCTGCAATCACAGTTTTGGTCTGCTCTGGGTTCATCTCGAAGCTCAGGTTCAGTAGACTCAGCATCCCAGACCTTCTGTTCCTTCTTCCCAGGACACATCTTCTGGAGGCCCTGCCTGTGCCTACCCAGTTGGTAGTCTGTGTTACTACCTGTCTCCACTGGAGTCCTTTGGCTCCATGTTGGAGGACCCTGTCCATGTGGTAGTGTACCTCATGTTCATGCTGGGCTCCTGTGCCTTGTTTTCTGAGACCTGGGTTGAGGTCTCGGGCTCCTCTGCCAATGACATAAGTATAAACGGAGGTTCTTAAAGTGTCACTTGGCTTGTTGCTTTGTCACAGTGGTGGTTTGTGACATGCAGATGGGCCACCCACCTTGGTTAGACAGTTCAGAGCATTAAGGACAGATGGACAAAGCTCAGCCATCAGTAGCAGGTCTGAGAACCTGAAGCCAGAGTGGAAAACCACATCTTGTCTGGTCTTCTCCTTATGACACCTTGTTGGTCCAGGGACACTTAACACTTGAGCCACCTCCCAGCACTTGCTAAATTTCATATGGAGACAGTGTCTCGCTGAGCTGCTCAGGGCCTTGTTAAGTGGCTGAGGCTGGCCTCCAACTTGCAATCCTCCTGCCTCAGACTCCCAAGCTGCTGGAATGACAGGGGTGCACCCCCAGCACTTAGGGCATTTTTAAAGTCCATGTAAAGATGTAGAGCTGCAGAAAGAGCCCTTTCAGTGTCCAGCAGCTCGAGATCTTTCCCTCCAAACACATCTATGAGCACATCCTCTGCTCTGGGCATCATGCATGTGTCCAAGCAGCTGAAGGAACAGCATAGGGTGATGCGGGGCCACCGGGAGACATCCTGGTGCATGAGCTCAACCGGTGAGTGTAGTACCCAGCCCCAGTCGGCATGTGCAGCACCCAGGCCTCGAGCACTGGTGGGCCTTGGGGTCTCCAGTGTCCATGGGTCTTATTCTCGGATCACAGGGTAGGCAAGGTCCCTGTGTCATTGGATATTTATGAACCTGCTAAGTGCTGGATGCTGGGGACATGCAATAAGATGCCTGGCGCCCTCAGCAGGGAGCCAGGAGCATGCAGCCTGGTGACTCAGCATGGGGCTCTGTAGAGGTGGTTCCGGCAGCAGGGGACCCTCACCTCTGCTCATGCTGGTGGGATGCTGCCCTAGGCATCCAGGAGCAGGTGCCCAGGCTCTGAGCACAGAGTGGGTCTCCAGATGGACCTGAGCTGAAGCACCGGGCTCTGTGGGATACACCTGAAGGCCAAGGCAGGAGGATGGCAAGGTGGAGGCCAACATCAGCAAATTGGTGAGGCCCTAAGCAACTCAATGAGACCCTGTCTCTAAATAAAAGACAAAAAAAGGGCTGGGGATGGGGCTCAGGGGTGGAGCACCCCTGGGTTTAATCCCCATGACCGAAAAAAGACAGATGGTTGATGTGGCTTAGAGGCTAGCAGAGCGTCAGAGTTTGAAGTGCTGTTTGAAGCGGGAAGGTCAGTTCCACCAGACAAGACCACAGCAGAGAGGAATCCAGAGACCAGCTGAGCCACAGCCAGGTGACCTGTGTGGCCGTCACCTTGGGGTGGAGAGAAGGGAGGGTGGGAGAGGCCCCAGGGTGCAGGTGCCCAGGGCAGGAGGAGCGCCCGCTGCAGCTTCACCTCGTCCTGGATTGAGGGCTGCCCCCAGCCTCCCTGGTTCCCTCTGCCATTTTCTTAGCTCTTCCTGTGCCACTTGGCAGCAGCCACAGTGAGAAGGGCTGTGTCTACAAAGTCAGGTGACAGCCCAGGTTGTCCTGTGGGCTCTCACTTGGTGACCTTTCCTGAAAGAAGCAATGACAGAAAAAGCCACAGTTGCAAATTCTAGGTTGCTTTCGAGTCCTTAGTAGGGACAGTGGCCATTTCAAGAGTCATGTCCGAGTCCCTCAACCCCCTTACTGAGGACCAAACCCAGGGTTACTTGGCCCCTAAGCCATGTCCCCAGCCCTTTTTTAAAAAAAATTTATTTAGAGACAGGGTCTCACTGAGCTGCTTAGGTCCTTGGATAGTAGCTGAGGCTAGCCTCCAACTTGTGATCCTCCTGCCTCAGCCTCCCAAGTTACTGGGGTGACAGGTGTGGACCACTGCATCTGGCAGCCTTTCAGTTTGGACTAGTAGCAGTCCCCTAGCAGGGACTAGGTCCCATAGCATTAGTGGGGCACACAGGGTTGTTAGCAGATGATGCTTCAGGGAGGTGGTGGGGCCTCCTGAGGTTCTGGTCTCAGTCATGGGCAAGACTGATGGCCAGTTTGGGGGCTCTGTGGTGGCCCAGGGCTGACCGCCTGCCCTACCCCAGATACATCCCCATGGTGGCGGCCTCTGGGAGACTGTGCCTTGGGGCCTTTCGGTCATGGCTGCCTTCCTGGGCACCATCTCCTTGGGGACGGGGATCCTGTTGGTGGTAACCAACATCTCCCAGTCCTTTGAGATCTTCATCAAGGAGCCGAGCGAGGTGGGCAGTATGGGCACCCTGCTTTTCTGAGAGCCACGCCTACCCAAGGACCAGGGAGGAGGCTCGGCAGTGCCTCGGAAGGTAGTGGTGGCCGGGGGCAGCGGTGCTGCAGCACATGGGGACATC
Source organism: Marmota flaviventris (assembly GCF_047511675.1). NCBI lineage: Eukaryota > Metazoa > Chordata > Mammalia > Rodentia > Sciuridae > Marmota > Marmota flaviventris. Next base: position 43,384,737 of record NC_092516.1, on the reverse strand, counting down.
GTCATCTGGCTGACATCTGCCCCTCCTCTGCACCGTGGGGCGGCCACCCTCGGCGGGGCTTCTCTCCTCCTTCTGGCTTTGGCAGCTGCAGCCGTGACAGGGACGGGGAGTGCTGTCCCCATTTTCTGTCTGACTTTGGTTTTGGCCTCCCCTCCCACCTTCAGTGATGTGTGCAGCCACCGTGGCATCTCTGGTCCCCACAAAGGTGGCTTTTTGACTCTGCTTGGAAGCACAAAATCTCTATGTGTGGCCTTAGGGTGGTCGCACCTCCTCTGGGGACATGGACAGCGTCACCAGCTTGTCCCCATCATCACCAGCGGTGGCACTATCTGGGTGAAGACTGTTTCCGTGGGGGACATTGGGTCCTCTGGGCTCCGGATGACACAGCTCCCTGCCCAACTGTGGGCAGTTGATCTCCCACCAAGTGTCCAGATGGGCCTCATGTTGGGGCAGAGACAGGACTGCCATCCCTGCCGCCTCATGGCCACCTTATGGCCAGGCAGCTTTGTCCTTGTCCGGGGGAGGCCTGGGGTTGCCATCTCCACCCTCGCCTGGCTGAGCTCGGTGCCCTCAGGGGACCACCCTGCCACGTCCATTTGTCCAGACTCCAGCCGTGGTTTGTCCTCACTGTGCAGCTGCCCCAGCGCCCCTAGGAAGGGACATATTCTGTCTCTCCCTGTGTTTCTAGAATGTTCTGACTGCACTTAGGGACCAAATGCAAGTAAGGGGACAGCAAGATGCCACCAGCTCTTTCGGCCACCACCACATTCAACCTTCACCACATAAAGAGGCTGGGAGGGGAGGTTCAGGCTCAGGGCCTGAGCTCAGGGTCAGGAGCTCGGGTCTCTGGGAAGATGCTCTGGTGTCTAAGACAGAAAGACAACGATGTCTATGGTGACAGGTGATGTAGAACATGAAGCTGGGGACCTTTCTGGAATTCTCAGCAGCCCCTCTCAGACTCAGCTGCTGTCTCCCTTGGGAGGGTGCCCCAATTCTCCATGGGCACTCTCATGGCTCAGTAGAGATGGCATACTGTCCCCAGAGACCTGGGACAAGAACCAGAGGGGCCTCGGCCCAGCCCAGGGCCCAGCAACCTTCTCCCATGTGGCCTTGTCTAGACCCAGTCCCCAGCAGGGCAACACCAACACCAGCTACCTCCCAACCCAAGGGGGCCTCCGCCATACCTCTCCTGCTCCTGTTAGAGAGCAGGGACTCCCAGGCCACTGCTAGGGACTCCATGGCCTCTGGCAGGTAGGCCCAGTCCCTGGCTCCAGGCTGTGCCTGGAGAGCATCAGACTTCAGAGGAGCTTGCCATTCTGCTATCCCCACATGGCCTGGGCTTCCAGTCCGTGGGCAGTGATCACAATAGGTTGTTGGGCAGGGGCTGACCCAGCTTCCAGGGGACTGTCACTGTGGACACCAAAATGGCATAACTGAGATACAATGGATAAATGATAAATAAAGGCAAATTTTTACAAACTGCTGGTTCACGGTGTCATTTCTGCTCAGGCTCATCCCCAGAGATGCACTGGCCTGCAGCCTGGCCTTCCTCCTGCTGGGAGCTTCCCCTTGTGCACACGCCTGCATCCCAATGACTCGAGAGGCTGAGGCAGGAGGATCATGAGTTGGAGGCCAGCCTCAACAATTTAGTGAGGCCCTCAGCAACTCACGAGACCCTGTGTCTAAATATAAAAAGGGCCGGGGTGGGCCTCCGTGGTCCAGCAGCCCTGGGGTTCAGTCCATGATACAGGGAAAACCAAAACCCCAAGTCAGGAACCTCCTGCCTTGGGAAGCGCTTGGCCTTTTCTCTCTGCCCTGGGGACTTGGGGCTGTGCCTGGGGCCACTGAAAATATGCCTCACAGCAGAGCAGTTGGAACCCATTGTCAGGTAACCTGTGTGGGGGGGTGGGGGGAGTGGACTGGGGCTCAGGCCCCACCTTCAAACACCCCTAGTGTCTGCCGCTGACTTCAGTGGCCAGGTGGCTCTTCCCCCCTGGGGCAGACTCTGCTCACCACTTCCTCCATGTGATCCCTGCTCAACCATGGAGCCCCGGAGGAAGCAGCTGGTCGCCATATTACAGGTGAAAAAAGTAAGGCCCAGGGAAGTAGAAGGCCAGGAGGCAGCTGGGAGGCCAAGCTCCAGGCTCTGCCTACCCCAGGCCCCTGCCTGCAGGGACCTGCTAGAGGTCAGAAATGAGGGGTCCTGGTGGCGTCAGCTGCCACCCCTGGCTCTTAACTCCTGGGTTTCTTTCCCACGACTCCCTCCACCACTGACCCCCACCTGCACTCTTGCCTGGCCTGGTCCTCACAAGCATAGTACCCATGAGCCTCCAGTTTCAGCTTCCAGGTGGGTGGCCACGTGAACTGCACAGCTTCCTGATGAGGGCCGGTGCCTGAGCATGTAGCACCATCCAAGGGCTGTCGTCCAAGGGACATCAAACACCGGCCCAAGCTTCAGCACCCACCACACCCACCAATGTGTCTCCTTGGAGGCTCCCAGGGGTGCCCTAACTATGCCAGCACCCACCTCACTCCTTGCCCCAAAACTTCTGGGGCCACATCACCCATCTGTCTTTTCTGGAAGCATTAAAGCCTGGATGAGAAGCAAATAGACCAGAATCAGGAAAGGTCTAGCAGTTTCCATGAGGCCAGAACAGGTGCATGCCTGTAGGGCATGACTTGCTGCCCGCTTCCCATCTTGGGGCCGCACATGTGGCTGGGATGGCGCCTGGCGATCAGCCAGGAGGCAGTGCTGTGGGTAGTGACGGAAAAACAGACCACCTCCAGGAAGGTCCAGGACTCTTTCACCCTCATGGACAGATCCTGCCTTCTCTTACAGACCATGGGATGGGTGGACATGTGAACTCACTCCACCCCTGTGACCTTTATCCTGATTGGCTCCTGTGCAGTATATTAGCTGTGTGTACTTCCTCAGTAAACGAGATCCTGCTTTGACTGGTCCCCTGGCAAATCTGGTTGTCCTCCAGTGAGGGAGGGCTGGGTGTGGGCAGCCAGTCGACCTTTGCCTCTCTTGGCTTGTCCTAGTCAGGGCATGTTTTCCCCATTTCTCCCGCAGGTCAGCAGAAAACGGGGGGCTAAAAACCCTGACACATGCCCTCTCTGCTCAACTCTGAAAAGAATCGTGCCTACAAGGACTTGGTCAAGAGCCTTCATAACCCCAGCCCCGTGGTGCACACCTTTAATCCCAGTAACTTGGGAAGCTGAGGAAGGAGGATTGCAAGTTCAAGGCCAGCTTCAGCAACTTAGCAAAACCCTGTCTCAAAAAATAGGGCTGGGATGTGGCTCTGTGATCGACCACCCCTGGCTAAATCTCCAGTCCCTACAAATTAAAAAGAAAGTGCTGAACACTGGGTGACAGCATGTATCCTGAAGTCTTCGGGGACCAAGGAATTGCATGTGCAGTTCCAAAATGCAGGACACTGGAAGTGGCATGGACAGCGCAGAGGTTGATGGGATGACAGGGAACGCCTTATGATGGGTCTCAGGCTCAAAGGCTCAAGCCGCTGGTTTGCAGGGACGCCGCCCAGGGGACAGGTCACCTCAGGGATTACCCGGTCGCCTGGAGGAATGCGTCAGAGTCGGGTGGGATATGCGGGAGTCCGGGGACCCTGGCAGCTTGTTGCCACTGCCACGGCGTCCTGAGTGCGACAAGTTCCCTCTTAAGGTGAAGAGTGCACGCCAGTGGCCAGAGCTGCCCCTAGTCTGTCAAGTGCGGGTGCCGTGGGTGTGGGATTCGCCCCTGTGGTTGGGACCGAACTGAACCCAGGGGCGCTGGCCACTGCTCCACGTCCCAGCCCTTTTGGACTTTTAAGACAGGGTTTGCTAAGTTCCGAGGCTGGCCTCAAATTTGCCGTCCTCCAGCCACAGCCTCCAGCCTGTGATGACAGGCGCCCGTCTAGGACCTGGTGTTCTCCAATGACTGGGACAGTCTGAAAGGGGTCCGCAAGGGACAATGATGGTGGCCTTAGAGGCTGAGTCTGTTGCAGGCAGGGGTGGGGTCACGAAGCCTGCCTGGTTGTCATTGTGCTCCCGCCCTTACCCTTGCTGAAGTCCCTCTGGTCCTTGGGTGAGCCTGACGCGGGAGCTGAGCCCTAGGGGTCCCCCTGCGCTTCCCCAGGCCCAAATCCGCCCTGCATCCCCTGTGTTCCGCACGGAATCCAGCGACATCCCTCCCCAAGGCCGCTGGTGTCCCCATTAATCACATGAGGCTGACAGCACAGACCTGCAAGCAGGCGGCATGATGGTGACGGTGAATGCAGGTGACAGAGCGGACAATCTTTGGGCGTCCATTAGCTCATCTTATCGCCCCGCCTATTGATCACCGCCTACCGCGAGATGAGGGTGACAGAGGCCCCCTGCACCTGGCTGTCCCGGCTGTCCTCCAAGTGGGAGGTGGCAGTTTGGTGAATTGCCCTGGGAGGGGACAAGGCACGATGCTGACCGATGGGTGAGCGGGGAGAGGGGTGGCCAATGCCCTCCATCCTGGCTCTGCTTCCCCGAGGCCTGGGACCGAGGGAGGTCACTGCTCCCTCCCCTCAGAGCAGCCCCGGGGCAGCAGGCAGGGTCTTTCTCCCAGTGGGGATACTGGAAGGAGCTGGTGACTTCTCCTGATCCTATCCTCTCCTCTTGGCTCTGAGGCCCTCTGCAGGCCTTGGGTTCTTATCCCCGAAATAGAGATCTTTCTTCTAAGCCCAGCTTCTGGGAGGGGAGGGTGGTACCGGTAGGGGGGTCTCCTTGTTGACAGACTGCCAAGTCCTCTTCCTGGAGGGACCGGGATTGGGGGCTCCTCTCAATCCAGGCTGCTTGAGTGGCTGATCACACATAACCTTCCAGGTCCATGGGTTATGGTCACACACCTCCAGTGATAGGAGATGGAGGTCCATCTTACAGATAGGGAAACTGAGGCTCAACGACAGAAAGGAGCCCGGCTGGGTGGCAAATACCTGTCATCCCAGCATTTTGGGAGGTTGAGGGGAAAGGATTGAAAGTTGCAGGCCAGCCTCAGCAACTTAGAGAGGTCCTGAGCAACTCAGTGAGACCCTGGCTCTAAAAAAATATATATAAAGGGTTGGAGACAGGGGTCAGTGGGTAAGGGACTTTGGGTTCAGTCCGTGGTGTCAAGAAAAAAGCCCTTCCTGTCCTGGGTTCTCACTACCACAGGGGCTCCTGGGAGCCGGCAGGAAGCTTGGATTGATGGGCCACCCAATCCTGCACTGGGAGGCACCCCAGAGCCTGGGCCCAGGTGTGACCAATTCAAACACTTCAGGGGAGCAGCCCCCCCTTCACCTAAACATCACAACCATTTTTCAGGCTAGAGCTGAAATAGCGCAAAAAATGGAGGTGCTGTCATGGCCGCTAGGTGGCGGGTCAGCGCAATAAGATGTGACAAATCCCCTGCTCCCGCTCCTGCGGCTGTGTCCTGCTCATAATGGAGGGAGACTTCCCCCCACACACACGGTGGGCGAGGGGTCGCTTAGAAAAACTGCCTCTGGGAGATGAATGTGACCATCAGGCCTGGCGGCCGGGGAGTCAGAGGAGATCCAGGCCACCCAACCTGCCCTGAGGAGAAGGAACAAGAAGACCACACACCCCTCTGGTCATGAGGGCACCTCTGTCCCAACCCACAGCTGGGGCCTGCTGTCACTGCGGCCTCTGGTCTCTTTCTGGGAAAGGTTGGGGCCTGGGTCAGAGGAGGGGCCTCGGCAAAACCTGTTCTTAGAGGTCAGATCTGAAGACACGCAGCAACCTCCAAATACCCAGGACTCAAGTGAGGCCAGTTCCACACACCAAGGGAGGGGGTGCAGCCCAGGGCACTCTGGGCTCTCATGGCCAGTCGGCTTCCATCTTTTGGGGGGGGTATCAGGGATTGAACCCAGGGTCACTCAACCTTGAGCACTATCCCCAGCCCTATTTTATATTATATTTAGAGACAGGTCTCACTGAGTTGCTTAGGGCCTGGCTAAATTGTTGAGGCTGGTCTCCAATTGCAATCCTCCTGCCTCAGCCTCCAGAGCTGCTGGGATGACAGGCCAGCCCCACTGCACACACCTTCTTGGAACTTTTGATGACCTTGTGAGGCCCTGGGTTCGATGCCCAGTGCCACAAAGGGGGGGTACTTAAAATTTTAGAACAGTTTTAGATTTGCAGAGCAGTGTGACAGTGGCAGTGCATTCCTGTGTGTCACCCATCATCTTTTGTAGTGGGCACCCAGTCACCACCTGCACCCACTGCCTTCCGTTTTACCTGATGCCCCTTTTTCTGTCCTAAAATCCCAGCCAGGGGCCTTATTGTCCCATCTCTATAGGCTTCTCTAGGCTGTGACCTTTTCTTCAATGGCCCTTGTCCTTGGTGATCTCAACAGTTTGGGGGAGGACTGGTAGGTTGCTCTGATTGTGTCCCTCAGCTGAGCTCATGGCGTGACCGGGACCCTGGGTGTGGGGAGTTCACTGTACCCTTGTGTCTGCCAAGGTGCTTGCTGTGGAAGTGTCCAGTTGACATTGACAGCCACCTCCTGGCTGGGTTGAGGGGATGCTTCAGACCCACATGGTCCCTCCTTTTCTGTCCACCGGTGGAGGGAAGTGTCATGGGCTCTGTGTCCTGGGCTGCACATTTACCTCATTGACTTGGAACCTGCAGGTGGCCTAGCCCAGCCCCCTGTGTTGACCAAGTTCCTCTGATGTCAGCATGACTCGTATCACTGTGCACTGGGTGACAACCCAAAATGACTCTCTCTGGTTGCTCAGACTGGTCCAGCTGGGCCATTGAGAGCCTTCTGTTAGCTCCTGGTCCCATCAGCGTATCCCCATCACTGACCATCTCAGGGTTAGAGAACCAATGAGTGAGTGGGAGGGGGCAGCCCCTACAGCTGGCCATTCCAGAAGGTTCCTTCTCAATAGGCCGAGTACAGTGTGCATGAGCACACAGAGGCATCCCCCACATGGGCAGGACCTCAGCTGCCAGGGTGTGGGGACATGGGACGGAGTGGACAAGGAGATTGTGGGCAGAGGTGGAGGTGAAGCTCAGGATTCACCCTGGCCCCCACTGTACCCTGCGACAAGTGAGCTTGTCCCAGGGCCTGACCTGAGAGAAATCCCAAAAGCGCACAGTGGGGGACACAGAGGCAACCTTCCTGGGGACAGTGCCCAGAACCCACACCTTTGGCCTCGAGCCATGTTGATATATATATATATATATATACACACACACAATAGTAGATAATTAAGATATGGCCAACTGGGTGTGGTCCCACACACCTGTCATCCCAGTGGCTTGGGAGGCTGAGGCAGGAGGATCGCAATTTGGAGGTGAGCCTCTGCAACTCAGCAAGGTACTGAGCAACTCAGTGAGACCCTGTCTCTGAATAAAAATATCCTTGGGTTTAATCCCAGTTATTCCTTGCCCCCCAAAAAAAAGTTTTAAAGAGGGAGAGAGAGGGAGGGAGGGAGGGAGGGAGAAGGAGGGGGAGGGGGAGTGGAGGGGGAGGAGGGAGGGGAGGGGTAGTGGTGGTGTCGTCCAAATAACATTTAAGATTTTATTTAAAAACACCTCAGGGGAGGGAGGATTCCACGAAAGCAATCCCAAAAGTTAGAATTTAAAACAAAACAAAAAATCTCTTCAGACAGAACTAACCACACTTCAGAGCTCATGGGAGAGGGGAGGCCCGGTCCAGGCCAGGCATGCTGCCTTCGTGGGGACGCAGTCTCCATGGAGTGCCACCCGGGTCCCTTCATGGACTTGTCCCGCTGGTCATCCAGGATCTTGGCCGAGGATTTGGCATCGTGAACAGCTCGCTGGTCTCCTCCACGGGCTCTTGCTCGATGCTGTCCTTCCTGATTATCTTGGCCAGTAGGTTGGCTGGAGTCAGCAGCTGCACCAAGGGACCTGCAGTGGACAGCTGGGCCAGGAGTCCAGCCAGACCCAGAGGTCCCCCCAAGGTCCACGGATGGCAGGACTCTGCCAGCTGGGCCCCCTCCAGGCTCTGGCTGGTTGTTGTGGAGCCAGCAAAGGACAGAGCTTCCATGACTGGGAACATCACAGTCACAGCCCCATCATGGAGGCCACCAGTGTGACATAAGTTCTGGTCCTCACATCTTCACCCTAGTCTAGAAATTCCTCAAGCCGGGCACAGTGGCTTCTCAAGGGCTCTGGAGTCTGAGGCAGGAGGATGGAAAGTTGGAGGCCAGCCTCAGCAACTTAGCGAGGTCCTGAGCAACTCAGCAAGATCTTATCTCTAAATAAAATGCAAAAGAGGGCTGGGGATGGAATTCAGTGGTAGGGCGCCTGCCTAGCACTTGTAAGGCCCTGGATTTGTTTCTCAGCCCCATGTCACAATAAATCAACAAAATCAAGGCCCCGTGTGTCTCCAGCTCAGAAAGGTTAAAAGTCACTGAAGCCACCACCCAGCCAAGGCGGCTTCAGCTGTAGGCTCATCTGAACCCCAGGGACACATGGGGGACGAGGAAATGGGTCCCAGGGCCTCACAGACTGTCGGGGACACAATTCCTGGTCTGGAGAGCCCATTGTCCTCGTGCATCTGGACAGGAGCCAGGGGCCAGGGGAGGGGCTAGGCTGGCAAGGCCCCAACAGAGCCCAGGCTCTGGCTCTGTCCATCTCCTGTCCTAGAAGACGGTGGCAGAGTTAGTGACTTCCTGCAGAGGGAGTGTCAGCTGCAGGACAAGGGGGACCTCTCTCGTTAATCGAACTTTCACAAGCCACCTCAGACGCTCAGCAGTCTAAGCCACTGTGTCCTGGGACTTGTCACACCTGGAAGCCCAGAGACAGCCTGAGCCCTGGTCAGCCTCTACCTGGGGCCAGGAGGCCACTGCCTCACCTCAGAGTGGTCTTGGTGCCGATCTTCCCCACGTGGTTGAGTGCCTCCTTACTGATGTGGATTCCCTCCATCTGGGCTTAGATATTAATGATCCTTCAGAGGAGAAAAAACATGATCCACAGTGACCGGACCCCAGGCACAGTGGCGCACACTTGTAATCTCAGCTCAGGAAGCTGAGGCAGGAGGATCGCAAGGTGGAGGCCAGCCTCTGCAACTTAGCAAGGCCCTGAGCAACTCAGTGAGATGCGGTCTCTAAATAAAATAGAAAAACAGCTAGGGAGGGGGCTCAGCTGTTAAGTGACCCTGGGTTCAATGCCTGGTACCAAAAGAAGTGACAGGGCCCAAATGTCTCCTTTATACAGTGCTTTAAAATGACACTGTACAGCATCTCGTACTGCTGGACTGGGGAGCAGGAGGTTGGCTGCACCCTCCAGGGGACGCGGACCAGCTGCACGGCCAGTGTCCTGCTCACTGACTAAAGAGTACCTAATGTCCCCCTCTGTCCCAGAACACTGGTCCCTGAGGCTCCAGCCTCTTTCCACAGCCTGGGACCGAGAGGAGCCATTTTTATTTGTGAGATGAACATGACAGTCCAATAAATCAGAAGGTGTCCCCAGAATCTGGCAGCCTACACAGCATCAGAAGGGCCGTGTCATCTGTCATGGTGACACCTGTCACTGGTCCCTTGGGTGCTGGGTGATAAGGGCCGGGGCAATGAGGTGGCGTGTGGTGTGGCCAAGATCACCTGGGCCTGGCGCCTCATCCACCATGGGGATTGTTCACTCTGGCAGCTTCGTGAACAAACTCTCAAGGATCCCTGGCTTCAATTAAAGCCATCAAAACACTACAGGGTTGGAGATGCAGGGATTAGGGACACCCAGTCCTCCCTGCAGCTATCGCAAGAGGTGCTGGGACATCTATGTCCAAGCCCACCCACCGGCTGTCCAGAGGGTCAGAGCCAGGGATCCAGGGATGCGGGGCATGCTGGGGCCTGCAAAGAGAATAGGCCCTGCAAGACCATCAGGATGGGGTCCAGGTGACCAGGCCAGCAAGCACCCCAGGAAGTGACCCTCTATGCAGGCCACCACTGCTGCAAGGTGCCCCAGCAAAGCCCTTCATCTGGGCTCAGAGAACAGGCACTTGGGAGGCTGGGGCAGGAGGATCACGAATTCAAAGCCAGTCTCAGCAAAAGTGAGGCCCTGAGTAGCTCAGTGAGACCCTGTCTCTGAATCAAAGCAGAACAGGGCTGGGGATGGGCTCCGAGTCGAAGGCCCTGGTTCAGTCCCTGGTTGTTGTCAGGTCCCTGTTTTTTATTCTCTCCCTCAAACTTGACCAAAGGGGGTTAAAGGTGAGAACAGGCAAGACCCAGGGGAACAGAGGCTCTGGGACACTGGACAATGTCCCTGTAACCAACCCACCCTGCAGACGAGGGGACAGAGCCTCTGGGTAAGAGGAGCTGCCCAGGGTGGTGAGGGGCCCAAAGTGAAGGCGGGGGGGGGGGACAGCGGCAGGGGCGCACCTGCTTCATCTCCTGCGGGGGAGCAGAGCATAGTGTAGAGGGTCATCCCATGGTCCAGCAGGTCCAGGGGGATCCGGTGGAGAGAGGGGACATCCTCGGTGCCCCTGTGAAGGCCAAGAGGAGTCCCGTCACCTACGCTTGTCTGAGACAAGACACTGGACACTGGGAACTGGGAAGGGGGCACTGACAGCCACAGAGAGCTAGGGGGTGACCCAAGGAAAGCAGAGTCAGGGACAGGTAATAAACTGATCCTCAGGTGACCCCAAAGAACCCCTGCTTTGTTGATTTTGTTTGATGCTGGGAGACTCCACTACAGAGCCACAGATCCAGCCCTTTTTAATTTTTGTTTAGAGACAGGATCTCGCTGGGTTGCTTAGGGCCTTGCTGAGGTTGGCCTCCAACTCATGATCCTCCTGCCTCAGCCTCCTCAGCCTCTGGAATTACAGGTGTGCGCCATTGTTCCTGGCTGGACAATGATATCTTAAATATGAGGCCAAAAACACAAAAGAAAAAGCAGATAAACTGTGTATGTGTATGTGATGCTGGATGTGGAACCCAGGGCCTTAGGCATGCTGGGCAAGCACTCTACACTGAGCCACATACACCTCCAGCACAATCAACTGGAGCTTTAGATCAAAATTCAAAACTCGTTTATGTCAAAGACTCTGTTCAACACTGAAAAGACTACTCAAAGAATAAAAAATACTCATGAATCAAACATGTGGAAATGGTCTAGTATCCACACTATGTAAAGAGCACTTACAATTCAATAATAAAAAGATAACATAATAAAAAAGGGCCAAGGATACAAAGATATATTTCTACAAAGATATAAAAATAGCCAGTAAAACACAAAAAATACAGACTCGCTGGCCCTTGGCAAATGCAAATCAAGTTAGAGGCCACCGCACACCCACCAGGACATATACAGTGGACAGTAACAGATGTCAAGTGGTACGTGGAAAAACCAAGACCCTCAGACATTCCTGGTAGGAGTGTGGCAATAAAGCCATCCTACTGGCAGTTCCTTGGAAGGTCAGAGGTGCCGTGTGACACAGCAGCTCCACCCCTCCACACAGATCCAAAAGAAAGAAACTGCGGTCCCCACACGTCTGCGGCAGTGTCAGTCCCACAGCCAAACCCCCCCAATGGGCTTGGGCTGATGAGTGCCCAGATCCCTGAGCTGGTGAAGGCCCCATGCAGTGGGCGCTCCTTAGCCACGGGGGATTCAAGGGCATGGAGGACAGGGGTGAAGCCTGTCAGTCACACCCCACACACAGCCACAGAAGGCTAAGGGACAGAAAGCAGCCTCCTGCTGCCTGAGGTCTGGTGATGGACAGGGCGCAGCATCAGAGGGACTGTGGATGGCTGACGGGGATGGGGGTGGCAGCATTCTAAAACAAACTGTGGTGGCAGTTTTGTGATTTTGTGGCCACACTAAGTGCTACTGGAGTTTGCCAGGGTCTGGGAGCTGCATCTCCAGAGGGCTGTTCAAAGCCCCACCTGGGACTGGGCCACAGGCTCCCACTGGGACTAGGCCACACCACTGCCTACGGCCTGATGCCTATGGCCTGGAGCTGGCCTGGCATGGCACTTCTGGGCTCCCTCCTTAGCCCCACACAGAAGGAAACGAGGAGGCCAAGGCTGTCATCCAGACTCACGACCTAAGAGTTTTTAAAAAGACTGGATGCTGCAGTGGCCCAAGCCTGTCATCTCAGCAGCTTGGCAGGCTGAGGCAGGAGGATCGTACCTGGAGGCCAGCCTCAGCAAAAGCAAGGTGCTAAATAAGCAGCTCAGCAAGACTCTGTATCTAAATGCATTGGGTGGGGGATGGGCCTTGAATCCAGGTGGTGCTGGGGTGGACACTTGCTGGCTTTGGCCTGGGCAGGTCCCTGAGTCAGGACAGCCCCACAGGCTCTCAGCACATCAAGACGTCCCAGTGCCCCCCAGGGCCCATGTGGGAAGCCATGAGAAGAAGCCCTCAGCCAACACTGTCCCTTCTCCCCCTGTCCCTCATGAGTTCCGGGGTCAGACATGGGTCTGCGGGGCAGGGAGCTGGAAGGTCCCCTTGGGAGCGGCCTGAGGGCAGCAGGTCAGGAGTCGCCCACAGTGTGCCCATGTCCCAGATACTCCTCAGCCCCCGCCCCAACCCCAACTTGCCAGGAGCCCCAGCTCCTGTCCCAGTCCAGCCCTGGTCACTGCCCAGCCTGCCTCTGGGCTGCACGCTCCCTGGACACCAGGTCACAGCCCCTGCTCCTGGGCTCAGGGGGCAGCGGCCACATCCTTCAGTGCTGCTGGACAACAGCCCCAGGACTAAGCACTAGAGTCCTATTCTTGAGACCACGTGGCTCCATCCCCACAGGCAGGTTCTCGGGTCAGAGCCACCTTCCTGTGGAGCTTTCTCTGGGGCTCAGGGTGGACAGAGCAGCATCCTCTGAAGACACCTGCTGGCCAGGCCAGGGACACTGGGGGGGGGCTGTGAGCAGGGCTCCCCAGAATGGGGGGGAGCATGTATCCATGTGGAGCCACTGTGCTAAAGATGTGTCCAAGCCATTCTGCACCAAACCCCCTGTCCCCACGGCCTGGAGCAGCTATACTCAAAGGCAAGCTGAGGTCAGGCAGGGGCCAGAGGCCCCACTATGTCTCTAGGAAGGTCTCACTGTCCTTACTGGTTTTGTTCCTGGAGAGACCTGCGTTCTCCTCAGTGTTTAAAGCAGCTCAACTCACAGTAGCCAAGCTACAGAACCAGACTAGGTGCCCCTCAGCAGATGGACGGATAAAGAAACTGTGGTCCCTATACACAGTGGAATATTACTCAGCCATAAAGAAGAATGAAATGATGGCATTTGAAGGTCACTGGATGGAGCTGGAGAGGACTGTGCTGAGTAAGTAAGCCAATTCCTAAAACCAAAGGTGGAGTGTCCTCTCTGACATGCAGATGCTGACTCACAATAGAGGAAAATAGAAGAGAATTTCATTGGATAAGACAAAGGGAAGGAAGGGGAGGGACTGAGAGAGACAGGGGAATGAATGGACTTCACTTTCTCATGTCCACATAGGAACACAACCAGTGACACCCCACAGCAGGGCCAGCCACAGGAATGAAAGTCACACCCCATGTAGGTGATGTGGCAGGATGCATGCTGCTGTCATGGGGAGCTAAGGAGAACAAATTCAGAGACAAATCTGTGTTCCCACCTATGACAAGGGACAAGGTGCAATGTCAATCAGTGTCCTCATTAAAGATGAACCGGGCTCTGCTGGCCTCTGGGAGCCATTGTGAGGGAGCTGACACTCAGGTAACCAGAGTGGCCCCACCTCCTCAGGCCTTTGCTCCCCACAGGAATGTCCAGCCTCAGAGGCTCACGGAGATCCTCCCCATCAGGGATAGGGCAGCTGTGGCCTTTAGTCCCCCTACTGTCTCCTCCCAGGGGCAACATGTGCTCCCTTTGTCCCATCCTGACTTGTGACATCATGGGTGGGGTCAGACCAGGGGAGCAGGGACATCTGGCAGCACTTACCTGATTACACAGTGGCCTCAGTTGGAGGCAAAAATCATGATGGGGGGGATGGAAGATTCCAGAGCTCGGTGCAGGGAGGTGAAGCCCTTGAAGTCCAGCATGTGCTCCTCCTCCATGAATAGCATGCTGGGGACCATCTCAGCCATGCCCTGGTTGATGTACTTGTTTACCATCTTGTTGATCCCACCTCGGACAGGGTCCCAGCCAGCGCAGGGAAATGTCACCTGCTCTCTTCTCGCCGCCTCAATTCCCTCCAGACCCAACCCTGCAGCCTGATTCTCCTACTGGCTCGTTGACCCCAGGCTGGGTACTGGACCCATTCCAAGTTTGGTGTCATCATTTGAAAACAAAAATCATGCCAGGTGTGGTGGCACATGCATATAACCCCAGCAGCCTGGGAGGTTGAGGCAGGAAGATCACAAATTGGAGGCCAGCCTCAGCAACTTAGTAAGGCCCTGAGCAACTCAGTTGAGGCCCTGTCTCCGAATAAAATACAGAATAGAGCTGTGGACGGGGCTCAGGGTACAAGAACCCCTGAGTTGAATCCCTGTGCCCCCATCTAAAAAAAAAAAGAAAACAGGCATCATCGCCCCAAAATTCCACAAAAAGCCTTCTGTGGAGCAGTGGGGTGCAGTGTCCAGGAGCCACCCCACAGAGCCCTGAGCATGATGCCAAGATACACCACTTGGGAGCCCCAGAGAGATGTGTTTTCATATGCAAATTCTCCTCTGCTGCACTCAGTCAAGGAGCCCTTTTGGTGGCCTTGCATGACAATGCTCAGGTTAATTAACTTTCCATCAAGTGCAGTTAGAATCCTCTTCCCAGGAAACCTGAGCAAGGAGGGTCAGAGCCAGCTCAGCCTCGGCCCCCAGAACCACCAGCCCCTGCAGAACAGCAGACCTGCCTCAGGTCCCAGCCCTCACCTTCCAAACTAGCACCCCCTGTCATGGAGCTGTTCCCAAAGAACAGGGATGTGAGGTCTGTTCTCACCCAGAGCCATGACGCAGGGCTGTCAGAACCCAGTTCAGAGACAGATCTGCTCTTGGCCACTTATGGAGGAAGCTTAGGCTGCTGCTAGGCCTCAAGGCAACAGTGGATTCATGTTGAACTTACATTTTCAGGGAGTAAAGTGGTAATGGGCCCAAGAAGGACATAAAATTGGGGAAGAGCTGGGCACGATGGCACATGCCTGTCATCCCAGCAGCCCGGGAGGCTGAGCCAGGAGGATCAGAAGTTGGAGGCCAGCCTCAGCAGCCTAGCAAGGGCCTAAGCAACTCAGCCAGGCCCTATCGCTAAATAAAAAATACAAGTGCTGGGACGGGGCTCAGTGGTCGAGGGCCCCCAAGTTCAATCACCGGCATAAAAAACAAATAAGTCCACAAAGGAGCAAGGGAGACTCACTGCCTGGTGTCAAAGTGGGCACCATTCCGTGACCTCAAAGAAAGCATATGCTGACCTCAGTGGGGCCAGAGCACACAGTGTGGCCACAGCTTCTAAGGGAGTGAAGACTCAGAGCCACATAGTGGGGGGTGCTCAGAGCCACATAGTGGGGGGCTCTCAGAGCCAGGAGCATGTCAGAGGCAGGGCCTCAACTCGGCTCTGGGCTCAGGGTTTGCCACGCATCCTCCCTGTGATCTCTGTCTTCTTTGGCTTCATCAACTGGCCCATCATGGACAGGACATCTTGTCCCCCCTGTAGGAGGGAGGACTTTCTAAGGCAGCTACCAAAGCCCATCCTCCTGCCTCCTGCGGATCCCTGATGTCACTCAACTCCAGATCCCCTGGGAAAAATGAGGGGCTCCTGAACTCAGAGGGATTCCGTTGAGGTTTCCCCTGTCCTGTAAGAATCCAGCAGAGTCGTGCATGGTGGCTCGTGTCTTTAAAAATCTTGACAATTGGGAGGCTGAGACAGGAGGATCACAAGTTGGAGGTCACCCTCAGAGACTTAGTGAGGTCCTGAGCAACTCAGCAAGACCCTGTCTCTAAATAAAATATAAAAAGTGCTGCGGACGGGGCTCCATGGGTAAGCACCCCTGGGGTTTAAGCTTCAGTACAAAAAAAAAAAAAAAAAAAAAAAAAACTCCAGGAAGAAACTCCAATCCCAAGAGTCTCTAGCCTCTCCCAGTCAAAGCTCCCAGGGACAAAAAGCAAAACCAGATTCCCAGCAGAAAGCCCGTTCCTGGAGGGGAGGAGGAGGAGGCCCCCTTCAGGATGAAGAGCAAACCTGACTCTGTTCAGCGGGGCCCAGAGCAGCACCAGCTGGGAGCTGGAGGACTCGGGGCTCGGGCTCTGCAGAGAATGGAGCCTCCGTGAGGCTGTCTGGGCCCTCTGAAGGCTCCCACCAGGAACCCCCAGCCTGGGGTGGAGAGCATCCCCCAGCAGGTTGGCAGGTGGCCAGGGGCAGACAACTCCCAGAGATCAGCTGTGACAGCATCTGGACATTGGGACAAAGATGCCAAAGCTCATGTCGCTCTTTGCTGAGCCTCCCAGAGGGCCTCCAGGAGGACAGCAGAGCCCTGACCACTGGTTCCCAGGGCCTTGGCGTGGGCCATGTACAGGTCATGCAATGTCCCGTCCTAGATGAACTCCTTCTTCTTGTGCCCGTTGCCCTTGAGCAGAGCATGTTCTCTTCGGCCTCCAGGATGAACTCCGTGGCCTGGGAGTCACACCTGCCCTGCCTCTGCCAGCAGACCACAGGCACTGAGGCCATGTCTCTTAATAAAATATTTAAAAAAAGGCTTGGGATGGAGCTCCATGGTTAAGAGCCCCTGGGTTCAAACCCCGGTGCCAAAACCAAGAATGAAACCAAACGCATCTCAAACTCTTACCAAATAAATAAATAGGAAGAAATGTTTTCTAATATGCTCCCATGAAGCCAGCATCATTTTGGTAACAGTATCAGGTAAAGATTCTACAAAGAAAAACAAAACAAAACAAAAACCCAGGTCAATATCCCCATGAACATACACACCAAATTTCAAACAAAAATCTGGTATTAGTAAACCAAATTCAGCGGCAGGTTATCTCATTGATTGCGGTCCTAGGGAGGGAACCCAGGGATGCTCTACTATTGTGCTGTATCCCTCGCTCTCTTTGGTGTTTTTATTTTGAGTCACTGTCTTACTAAGGTGTGGAGGCTGGCCTCCAACTTGCTTGCCCATCCTCCTGCCTCCGCCTCCTGAGCCACCTGGATGACAGACAAGCACCACCTGTGCCCTGCTGGGATGAGATTCTGCCACTGTGTCAGACTTCCTCCACCTTTGATTCAGTGTGGCATTAGCAGATCTGTTCAGTTCTGGATGTGACAGGGAGCTCAGCTGGAGGCCTGACAGTCTGCTCAGAGGTTGGTGTATGACACACTGAGGAACACACAGGGTTAATGGCAATTGCTGGCAAGGTAGGTCCCCTCTGAGAAAAGAGAAATTTCCATTTCACTCCTGAAAGCATCTTTAAAGCCCAAATTCCAATCAAAGGGGAAAGTATAATAACTTCCTCTGGGCAAATTTATAATGAATCCAGGATTAATTGGCCTTAATAAAGTTGAATTCATGACTGGATGTTTGTAAAGAACTCTGAACCACCTTGGTTTCAAAATGTCATTGAAGACACAAAAATAAGCCAGCATCCTATGACCATGAGGAACAAATTCCAAATCATCCAATTCTGCAGCCAGTTTCCCAGCAGTCATGTCCCCAGGGACTGTGCCCAGCTGGTGAAACTGAAGGGAAACTGGTGAGTGTGCTGTGGAGGAAGATGCCTATATAGGCTACTGCTCTGGGGGTGAGTCCCACTCAAGTTGGGGTCATGGTACATTTGCAGGTATCCATGCATCCTCAGAGCTGGGTATGGTGGCACATTCTGTCATCCCAGCAGCTCAGGAGGCTGAGGAAGGAGGTTCAAAATTTGGAGGCCAGCCTCAGAAACTTAATGAGGCCCTGAACAATTCAGTTAAACCCTGTCTCTAAATAAAATAAAAAATAGGGCTGGGGTGGGGCTTAGGGGTGAAGCATCCCTGGGTTCAGTCCCCAGTACACACACCAAAAAAGAACAAAAAAACAGGAAAGAAGACCAGAAGCCCTCAGGATGTTGGTGGCCTCAGGAGGGCTTACCTGTGTGCTAGCCTCCATGCTCAGTCCTGAGGCTGGCTTTGAACTCAGGCACGTGGCCGGTGTGGAGGGACACGGGGTCGAGGAGATTCTTGGGCACATCTGGACCACAGATGGCTGTAGAGTTGTCATTACTAGCCTGCTCTCTCCAAATGACAAGAAGATGGAGAAATGTTGACAGAGGGCTCCAACTCCAAGTCAACCCTTCAACAAGCTGGGAACCATAAATGATGGGCCTTAGTTTCTAAATCTGTGAACTACAGCCAAGGACAGGAGCAGCTCTGCCTACTGAGAGGTCTGTGGGGAGAATTACAGACTAGAAAGTATGGAAATACTCATGAAGCTTTAAAGGACTGTTCAACATTGGTGACAGGTAGAGATTAAAAAATGTCTGTCAGGTATTGCTACAGGTGATGCTTGAGATGTGTGGGTGCCATGAGTGAAAGACAATAATATGTATGTTTTTACATCTGAATCAGAGAAGTCTGTTCAGTTTTGCTGCCCACCATAATCTGTTGAGATAGGTGCAGAGTCTCACACTCATTACTCATGAAAATAAAACAAGGTTTCTGAGCATGGGAGGAACTTATCCAAATTCCCACAGCTCCTCTGTGATGGAAATGAGGGCACATTGCACTCTGCCATTTGGGCTCTTGTAGAATTTGGTACAAAGTCCTCCTAAAGAGTCAGATTGACAAAGCTTGGTGGGGAGCAGACTGGGTGTGATGTCCCATGCCAGGATCCTTGGCTTCAAGTGGATTATTGCCAGTTTCTGAGACTTGAGTGTGTCCTTTTCCCTTTCCTGTTGACCTGAGATGTATTTGTTTCTTCAGAGCAACACTCTGTGCTCTGCCTTCTCTGCTATTTGGCCACCCTGTCCCTGAGACAGGAATTTCCTCCAGGAAGAAGCCAGGTGGTTACATGATGCAAAAGATAAAATCTGGCTTTAGGGCCAAACAGATGCAGTTGGATTCCCAGCTTCACCTTTTCTTAATCTCGAAGATTGCACAAGCCATGGTTTCTGAGCCTCAGTTTCCTCATTTGAACTGACTTCTCTGTGGCTCTGAGATACTTTCAAAATTTAATGAATTAACAAACCCAAATGAAAGAGCCCAGCCTGGGGCCCAGGACTGAGCCAATGCTCAAAGAGAGGGGGCACCATTGTCTTTCCCTCACCAGGGAAGGTGTTCCATGGGAATATAAGATAAGTGGGTCCTGGGGAGCAGGCAGACAAGACCTTACTAGCTCTGGCCACCAGGGACTTGAGTAAAAAAAGCAAAGATTCAGTGAGACAAGTCCAGAGAAGGTGGTGTGGAAAAGATCAGAAACATATGGCTAAGATTTTTCTGGGAGAAGAAGGGAAAATTGCTTCTTGAAAATAATCTATGTCAAGAAAAAAATCCAGGGAATCTTAGGAACAAACACTATTATGTGCAGAGTTGATAGGGCTTTGAAGATCATCTTATCCAGCTCCTTTGACCCATGTGGAAATTGAGGCACAAAAAGAAGAGGTTATTATTGGAGTCAATGAAGGCATTCATGGAAGACTTCCAACTCCCTCTGGTGTTCATGACACCTCCCATGCAGCCTGGGTGGGACTGGAAGAGGGCTTACCTGTGTCATGGAAAGGGAGATAGAACCTGCTTCTATCTTTGGTGATCAGAAGAGGAACAGGAAAGAAGGTGGGTCCATTGGCAGTATCCAAAGCCTGGACCCCAACTTTTCTGTCCAAGGCCTGGTGGCCTTGTAATGACTCTGATCTGCCAGTGGAAGCTGGCTGGCCAGCCCTATCTGTCTAGAATTCTTCCTGGCCCATCCTGCCAAGAAAGAAGAAATTCTGTACTCAAAGTGGGGGCTGGGGCAGGAAGGATTGCCTTGGATGTCCTCAACAGCTCTGGAAGTCTTCACACAGGGTCTCTGGAAAAATAAGAGGTGATGTCCCTGCAGAAGAACCATTAGAAACTTCTGTGTGATGGTGAAACAAACCATTTCTTCTTCCATAATCATCCTTGCTATAGCCCTCGCTCAGGTCAGACAGCCTGCCATGTTTGCACTTTATTTTAAAATACCTCTTGCTTTATCTATATCTATATCTATATCTATATCTATATCTATCTATCTATATATATATATATATATATATATATATATATATATATATATATCTATGTCGATATCTATATCTATATCTATCTAACCATCTACTTATCTATCTATGTATGTATATATCCACATATCTATATATCTATATATCATCTATCTATATCTATATATCATCTGTCTATCCCTGTGAATACCTGAACTCCCAGTCAGAAGAAAGCACTCAATTTTGTCTTTGAGTGAGCTGATGGTAATGTGATTTCTCAGACAGAACCCTTTGAGCTCTGCAGTAGAAACAAGCCGGTTTCTGATGTAATTTAAAAGAATAGCCTCCCAATTTTCTCATCTTTTTGCTGGATCCACCTTATCCAAGGACAGAATAAGCCAACGTTTGGTTAAATAGTTCACAGATTAATTCTCAACAGAAGTGAGAACTTTTTTCTTATATTCCCCCACTCTTAGAGAGAATCTGGTCAGATTTTCTTGCTGGATTCACAAGTCTAGAAGAGAAGGATGGGGGAGGAAAGGGGATTTTACCATCATGCCCATTGAGGGAGTCCCTTCTCCCCAGCCATTGTCAGTCCCTCAGGGTCTCATGCTGTGTCTGGAGCCTTCAGAGGTCTATGCTTTGGGCAGGGTCCTCCAGGACTGCCTGCATTCAGAAAGGAACACTGTGTCTGCCCTGTGAAGTAAACAGATGGAGCTTACTAAAAGAAAATTAAACAGAAGAAAAACAGTACAAGTAAGAATCTCACATTCTCAATTCTCTGTGCTTTGGGCAAATTATTATTATTTTTTTTTAATTTTAAGTTTTATTTTTTTGGGGTACCAAGCATAAAACCCAGGGTCCTGAAACACTGAGCCACACCCTCAGCCATTTTTTTTTTTAATTTTGTTTAGAGACACAGTCTCACTGAGTTGCTTAGGGCCTTGCTTTGTTGCTGAGGCTGGTGTTGAACTTGCAATCCTCCTGCCTCAGCCTCTGAGCCACAAGGATTACAGATGTGTGCCATCACACCTGCTGGGCAAATTATTGAGTAAGGTTTCAGGGAGCTGAAACCTTACTTATCAGTTGCATTTATTAATTTACATGGTAGCACTGTTGAAGAGATTTAGAATTCTTCTAGGAAACTGGATGTTCACATGATTTGAGTTCCACCCCCAATTTCTGGCCTGTGCCAAAGAGAAACAATTACATTGCCTGCAAAGTGATCTGGCCTCCCTTGTCATAATCTAGTGATCAACTTTGCATCAAAAGTCATAGGGTGCCCACATAAGGTGCTTCCTGATGAGATGCTGCATGGAGTGCCCCACATGGCCCCAAAACGTCCTTGTCCAAAATGATTCACCTAAGTAGATGACAAGGTCAAAGGAAGAGGGAGAGAGTTAAATAAGAAAAGAAAACAAAGCACAATTTCCAAAGGAAAACTGGTCCAGTCTCTCTTTAAGGTCAATTTCAAGAGAAGTGGGAGGGAGAGAGAGGGGAACAGGACTAGCAGGAATTGTGGAATGTGATGGATATCATTATCCAAAGTACATGTATGAAGACATGAATTGGTGTCAACATATTTTATACACAACCAGAGATACAAAAAATTGTACTGGATATGTGTAATAAGAATTGTATTGCATTCCACTGTCATTTATTTACTTATTTAGCAATACATTTATTTTATTTGTTTATTTATTTATTTATGTGGTGCCTGGGAATCGAACCCAGTGCCTTGTGCATGCTAGGCAAGCGTTCTACCACTGAGCCACAACCCTGAACACTATTTTTTAAAAGATTAATTAACAAAAATCAATGTCAAGAAAATAAAGTGGTTGGCATGAGGAGAGTTTGTTTTATATAAAAGAAAGTTGAGAGACATAACCATTAAGTATAATCTGCAGTTCTTGTTAGAATAATGTGGTTTTATTTTATTGAAGTGTAATTCATATAACATAATTAACTTTTTTTTCTTCTTTTCTTTTTCTTTTTTTTTTAATTTTTATTTTTGGTACCAGAGATTAAACATAGAGGCACTTAACCACTGAGCCACATTGCCAGCCAATTTTATTTTTTTCTGCAGACAGGATCTGGCAGAATTGTTAAAGGCCTCACTAAGTTGCTTAGGCTAACCTTGAACTTGCAATCTTCCTGCCTCAGTCTCCAGATGTGCTGGGTTTATAAACATGTGCCACCACACCCAGTTACAAAAAACCATTTTAAAGTGAACAAATGGATGGTGTTTATTGCATTCACAATGTTATACAACTATGATCTCTCTCTATTTGCAAACTTCTCCATCATTTCCTAACATCTCATTTCCCTTAAATAATGACTCCCTCTTTCCTCTTTCTGTGAAATCACTAACCTGAAATTCATGAGCTATTTTTTTGTTTTTGTTTTTATTCATTTTTTTTGTCTGTGCTGGCAATCCAATCCAAGGCTTTATGTATATTAGGCAAGTACTCTGCCATCAAGCTACACCCTCAGATTTTTTTTACCAAGTTTCTATAAATTTCAGAATATGTTTACCATGTGTTTTTAATAAGTATTCTTGGATGTCTACTTTAGAGAAAGAAAAACTTACCTTCAAATAAAAACCTGTAAACAAATGTTGATTTCATCTGTATAAATAATTGCCAAAAGCTGTAACAACCCAAATTTCCTCTGGGAGGCAAATGAAACTTAAAACAAAGACAAACAAACAAACAGAAAACTGTGACCAATTCATAAAACAAAATAACATTCAGCAATAAAAAGGAATCAAGCTGGGTGCAGTGGTGCAGGCCTAAAATCCCAGCAGCTCAGGAGGCTAAGGCAGAAGGATGGCAAATTTAAAGCCAGCCTCAGAAATAGTGAGGTGCTGAGCAACTCCGTGAGACCCTGTCTCTAAATAAAATACCAAATAGGGCTGGAGATGTGGTTCAGTGGTTGAATGCCCCTGAGTTCAATTCCCAGTAAAAGAATAAATAAATAAATAAAAAGGAATGAGCTACTGATACAAACAACTTGGATTAAGCTCAAGATTTTTATTTTTAATGTAAGGACCTGATCTTAAAAGGTGATATACAGTGTTGCTCCACTTGCATGACACTCCCAAAGAGAGAACCCAATATGGGTGAAGAATAAAGCAGTGGTTGCCAAGAGTTACCAATGGGAGCAGGATATCTGGAGAGGACTTGGACCCAGGAGTTGTTTGGGTAATGAAGCTGTTACATAACCTCATTATACATGTACTAAAATGTGTTAAAAAAAATTCTGTGTTAAAATTCATAGAACTGTACACACAAACACACACACACACACACACACACACACACACACACACCAATTTTAATATACATTGGGAGGAGCTGGGACATTAGGTTAGAAGTACTTAACCACGGAGGCACATCTTCAGCCTTTTTCCTTTTTTATTCTGAGAGAGGTTCCACTAAGTGATTGATGCTAGCATGATTAACCCAGTCTAATTTCCTCTTAAGATAGGGAGCCATCTTGCCACAAAAGCATAAAATTTAATTTCAGCTTTACTATAAATGACTGCTTGGAATGCCTGCCCATGCCTTGAACTCACCCAGGCCTGGCTTTTTTTGGCCAGATAACAACCCTCTCTGAAGCTCTAATGGTGCCTCATAAATTCCAATGTTGAGATCTAATTCACTTCCTAAGTGCTGACAGCAGACCATTAACTAGCCTTTGTGTCATACTTGTCAAAATTTTGCTATCTGTAAGTTCTCAAGACATTCCCCATTCTTTTTGTAACTGTGTTATAAAGCTGTGCTCCTAAAGAGCTGTGGGACTGTCTTCTGTTTTCACATTTTTCAGGATCGAGAGCCCTGACTGGTCAGAATTACAAGCTTGCTTTAATTTGATTTCAATTGGAGTCAGTGGACTTTTCTTGGCATCATGGTTTAACAAGCCTCCAACTTGCAATTCTCTCATCTCAGCCTTTCAAATCACTAGGATTCAGGGAAGCATCACTGTGCCAGGCTTAATAAATAATCTTAAAAAAGTGAGAGATATATTGAAAGAAACAATTAAGGGAATGGCAAAATTTGACTATTTTTTTCTAAGCTATAAATATATAGGTGTATAATTTTCCAGTCTATTTTTCTGCATATTTGATATTTTATATAATCTAAAGAAGAAAGAGGAGGAGAATTTTTTCTGATGAGTCAGTCTGACCCTGTCTGGCCCTCAGAAATGCCATTCCCCTCTCCCCTGGAAAAACAATCATTGCTCTGTAGGCCACACCCTTAAATCTGGGACCCTCAATAAGAACAAAACTGTTACCAGCCCCCAGCCAGGTGCTCAATGACTGATCAGAGTCTGCAGTCACTTTCAATAGCCTGGCTGCTGAGGACATGAAAGGTTGTGCCATGTCTAGTCCCCACCTCTTGCACCTTCACCATGAAGACCAACTAGATCCCTTCAGAACACTCTTCCCCATGGTTATGCTCCTACAGGACACTCTAGCAGCCCTCTTCTGGGCTCCCCTCAACTACACACACAACTGTACAGCTGAGTGGCATTTGTCACATTGTAGGGTCATTGCCTCCAAGAACAGAAATGGAATGTCCTTGAACCCATGAGAGGAGCTACAGGTCTGGGTGCATTTGCAGAGGACAGCACTTATCAGTGTGCCCTGGAGATCCCTCCCACACCTTTGAATTATAGGTGTTTATTGAAAGGCAGACTCTGGGTCCATCCTCAGACCCACTAAACCAAATTTGCTTAAATGAGGTGCAGGAAAGAGCATTAGAGCGAAGGCCCCCCACACTACTGGTTAAGAGCACTAGCCCACGAGAGCCTCCTTGTCCTCCCCTGTGAGAAACCTCTCCTAAAGGGCCTACTAATCTGGGGGAGAAATCCTGCCCATTTTCTTCTCTGTAACCCCACCCTTGGCTTTGCCTAAAGAGAGGTCAGAATACTTTTTCTGCAAAGGGCTAGCTAGTAAATATTTTAGGCTCATGGGCCATAGAATCTCTGGGACAACTACTCAACTTAGCCTTGTAGCATGAAAGCCACAAACATGTAAATGAATGGGACAACTGTATTCCAATTAAACTTTATTTGTGGATACTAAAATGTGAATTTCATATAATTGTCCCACATCATAAAATATTCTTCTTTTGTTTTTTTCTCCTAGTATTGAGTATTGAGTGCGGAACCCAAAAATGCTCTACCTCTAAAATATCCCCCTACCTGTTTTTTGTTTTGTTTTTTTTTTTTTTTTTTTTTTTTTTTGATTAGGGTCTCACTAAGATACCCAAGAGGTCTTTGAACTTATGATCCTCCTGCCTCAGCCTCCTGAGTCACTGTGACTCCAGGTGTGCTCCACTGTACATATCTCTTCTTTTCATTATTCAATCATTTTTCAGGGGTCCATAAGGCAGACTTGCATTTGCTTAGGCCTGGGAGGGTGAGGGAGTGAGGGATTACAGGTTAAGGTGGTGAAGTTTATCCTTGGAATTATCAAATGCATTTATCTGTGAATACACTAAAAACCACAGAATTGCACACTTTAAATGGGTGAAATATATATCAATAAAGCTGTTTCTAAAAAACAAACAAAAACACTTTTAGCTCAAAGACCACACACATATAGCAGGTAAGATTCAGTTCATGAGATTAGCAGACCCCTGCAGCAGGTAGGAACATTTTAGATCAACAAGATTCATATACTTTCTTCTTTTCTTGGCCAGAACCAACATCTTCCAGTAATTCTTCAGTATAAAGAACAAAAAGGGAAAAAAGAGAGGAACATTATTGATGTTCTCTAGATCTTCTAGCAAGTGTGGAGTCATTCCTTTGGTCACATATATGCAAATCTGTAAGAAGGGTGATATAGCAAACATTAGGGAATGGCTACTATTCAAAAAGGAGTGACCCACAAATGTGATTGTGGTAAAACTGGAAAAGTCTATAAAATTACCCTGCCTGCTGTGCATAATGTCATGGACAAGAAAATTAAAGGCAAGATTCTTGCCTAAAAAATTAATGTTTATCTTGAACCCATTAAGCCCTCTAAGAGCTGAGAAAGCTTCTTGAAATGAGTGCAGAAAAAAAGATAAGAAAAATAAGAAGACAAAAGAGAAAGGGGCTGTGTTTAGTAGAAACCCCTGTCTGCTCCACCGAGAACAGCACTTTCTGTGAGAACCAATGGAGCTGGGTGCAGTGGTGCCTGTAATCTCAGCAGCTCAGGAAGCTGAGGAATGAGGATTCTGAGTTCAAAGCCAGCTTCAGAAAAGGAGAGGAGCTAAGCAATTCAGTAAGACTCTGTCTCCACATTAAATACAAAATAAGACTGGGGATGTGGTTCAGTGGTTAAGCACCCCTGAGTGCAACCTTGGTACCCAGATGAGAGAGAGAGAGAGAGAGAGAGAGAGAGAGAGAGAGAGAGAGAGAGAGAATCAATGGAAATTGCTTGAGTCGCTGGACTCTGTTGCCTAAGAATTCATGGCATGATAGAATGAAGGTCCTTGGATTGTTAAAAAAAAGTCAAATGTCCATATACTAAATGAACAGTGTTCCCAGAGTTGAATCTAGACATGAGGGAGTAGGTAGAAGGTAGGGATTTAGATAGAAGAAAGGTCTGGTGGAGTGACATGAGGATAAGCCAGAGCTATGTTAGACAGGTAGGTAGTGAATCAAGGAGTTTGGGGTTGAAAGTGTTATCCAAAGTTCATTATTTGGAAACTTCACCAAATTCATACATAGATGGTATTTGGAGATGAAGTCTTTGGGAGTTAATTAGGGTTAGATGAGGTCATGAGGATGGGGCCCCCATGGTTGGATCAGTGTCCTTATGAGAAGAAGAAGTAAGACTTGAGTGATTTCTATTATTCTCTGCCTTCTGCCATGGGATAATGCAGCATGAAGGGCCTCATCAGAAGCAGCCCTTTGATCTTGAACTTCTCAGCCTTCCTAACCATGAGTGAAATAAACCTGTATTGTTTATAAATTATACAGTCTCAGATAATTGTGTTATGGTTAACACAAAATAACCTAATACAACAGAAGTCAATAAACCATGGTCTACTGTATGTTTCTGTAAGGCCTATGCACTAAGAAT
This sequence comes from Marmota flaviventris, assembly GCF_047511675.1. Lineage (NCBI taxonomy): Eukaryota > Metazoa > Chordata > Mammalia > Rodentia > Sciuridae > Marmota > Marmota flaviventris. Next base: position 43,357,577 of record NC_092516.1, on the reverse strand, counting down.
AATTTTTTATAGATGAAGTTTGCAACTGGATAGAAAAACCCACACTGATCCCTGCAGTGATTTACTGTCCACCCAAAGTCTGTGTGTTAAAGTCTTGGTCTCTAGTATAAAACCATTTGAAGGTAAGAAGTCCTTTAAGAGAAAGGGCCTAGTAGGAGATCCTTACATCACTGGGAGCAGGTCTTAAAAAATTGTGGGATTCTGGCCTCTTGCTCTTTGTTTGAATCCTGGCTGAAAAGGTAAGAAGTTTGACTTCTTCATGCAATCCCAACATGATATTCTTCTCTTGCCAGAGTCTCTAAGCAATAAAAAACTGGAATCTCTAGAACAATAGTCCATGAACTTTATAAGTTAATTGTTTTGGCCTGTTTCTTATGTGGACAGACAGCTGGTGAATGCAAACATTAATTAAGCAAAATGTTATACCTCAAAAATAATACCACTCTTCTTATTAGGTTACCTGTATTATAAAAAAAAGTACTCAATCATTTTTATGTTTTCAATTTAGTTAATATAAAAAAAGTTGTAGAAATTTGTTTTCTATTTTGTTACATACATCTATTCATAATAATTTTGATTTTGCTCTTGGACCATAGCACCTAAAATATTTACTAGTTGGCCTTTTACAGAAAGAGCCTGCTTACCCATGATCTAGCAATCAATGATATTCCATCTTAAGTGGTGCCTGACTGGGAACCCGACTTTGCCCTCAAACTGGAGTTCAAGTCTATCAGTTGTTAACCATCTCCAGATAGGAGGTGGAGGCAGAGGAGCACTAGGGAGAGGTGCAGAGACCAGGAACTAAGCCAAAGCCCATGGAGACAATGCACTTTTCCTGAAAAATCTATAGAGAGATGGCTTTGTAGAAGAACACGACTGGCATAGATCCTTCTGTTATGTGAATAGAACCAAATGGAGACAGGCATTGATTACTCTCTCACTAGAAGGTCAGTTTTCTAAGCATGGTAACAGGGTGATCTTGTTCTTGGTTTAAAGAACACACATAGTCTGGAACATAGTGGTTTGTTTTTGCTGGTTAGGGTTTTTTCATATTGTTTTGTTTTGCATAACAAGAATTGACCCCAGGGACACTTAACCACTAAGGCAGATTCCAAACCCTTCTTTTTTTTTTTTTTTTTTTTTTTGAGATATGGTCTCATTAAATTACTTAGGGCCTTGTCAAGTTACTGAGATTGGCTTTGAACTTATGATCCTCCTGCCTCAGCCTCCCTAGCAGATAGGATTACAAGGGTGTGCTACCATGCCTAGTACACATTGTGGGTATTTAACAAACCCACTATTAATGAATAAGTGATGCCTCCCTTAGTTATTAGATTTAAATGACCTGAGTAAAGAACTATGATAAATACTCCCATCTCAATTTCCAGACAAATTTTAATGGTATATCCCAAGCTGTGTTCCTCAAGATGTTAAAAGGTAGAAAAATCATGATGTGGTGGTGCATGCCTGTAATTCCAGTGACAAGCTGAGACAGGAGAAGAATGAGTTCAAAGCAAGCCTCAGCAAAAACATGGCACTAAACAACTCAGTGAGACCCTGTCTCTAATTAAAATACATAATAGGGCTTGGTATGTGGCTCAGTGGCCAAGTGCCCCTGAGTTATCTTTGGTAAGAAGAAGAAGGAGAAGGAGAAGGAGAAGAAGATGAAGAAGAAGAAGAAGAAGAAGAAGAAGAAGAAGAAGAAGAAGAAGAAGAAGAAGAAGAGGAGGAGGAGGAGGAGGAGGAGGAGGAGGAGGAGGAGGAGGAGGAGGAGGAGGAGGAGGAGGAGGAGGAGGAGGAGGAGGAAGAAATAAATATAAAAATTTTGTGGGTAAATATATTTTGAAAATACTACATAGTGAAATCCTTTTCTGGAGAGTCCCAATAAATATGCTCACTTATTAATGGGCCTGATAAGTCATGTGCTACTAGCTGTTAAGAGTACAGGTGGGCTCTGTTACAGTCTAATATTTTCATCCTCACACATCTTCCCAATGCCACAATTTCCAAGAGTTTGGAGATTCAGATAATGAAAATCAGACTGGTTCCCAGGTTGCCCTGCAGCTGATGCAAGATTGAACATTCTCCATTCCATTTCATCCACCTTTCCTCAAGTTTTGAAATTTCTGTTGTATGTTGCCTCTTCTCTTATCTTCATAATCTTGTGCATTTATACCTTTTAAAGAAAATTTTCTTCTTGGGCTGTGGTTGCGGCTCAGTAGTAGAGCACTCACCTAGCACATGCAAGGCCATAGGTTCAAACTTCAGCACCACATAAAAATAAATTAAAAAATAAAGTTATTGTGTGTACTACAACTAAAAAAAAATTAAAATCCTCACCTATTTTGGATTTTGGTTGAGTAGGTAAGAAACACCAATGTGCATGGGCTAGTCAGTCATCTTTACGTGCAAAAGTGGTGAACCCAGCATAATTCCATCTTCAGTTTGGGAGGCATCTTATCACAAATCATGAAAAGGTAATTTCTGTTTTACTATAAATTTCTGTGATTTCTAAACTTGTTCATAATTCCTGCCCATGCCTTGAACTCACCCATTCTTGGCTTTCCCTGACCAGATAACAACACTATCTGAAACCTCAGTGACACCTCATAAATTCTTATGTTTGGATCTGAAATGACTCTCTACCTTGAAATATGAAGCCATGGAGATCATTAACCTACTCCCTGTCTTTGTTTTATGCTTGTAAAAATCCTGAACTGTCAATTCTCAAGACACCCATTTTGGAACTTTTGTGTTATAAGACCTGGTTCCTGGAGAGTTGGGGGACTGGTCTCTAGCCTGGGATTTTTGGGAGAGACAGTCCTGGCAAGTGTCAGTGGACATAAATACAAGCTTGCTTTGATTGAAAATTGGAGCTGGTGTTCTTCTGATCTTGTTGTGGTTAAGTAAGGGATAAAGGGCTCTGCATTGGAGTCATGCTGGGAAGCAGGAAAGATTTGGAGATGGTAGGTGAATTTAGGACACTATCGCTTTCCAGGCTATCCAAAGCACTTGGGTACCAGGGTAGGGCTGCTTGGCCAAGAGCATCTAGGACCTGGGGAAAAAAAAATGCCAAAGTGTGGGGAGGCCCCGTCTCTCATGGAGTTTAGTGGGTGATAGATAAGTGGATATTTGGGTGGAAATACATGAGAAGTGTACATGATACATATAATCACAGGAGAATAGAAAAACCCTAAGAAGTTGTAGTCCAAGCAGTGTGTGTGTGTGTGCTTGTGTGTGTGTGTTTGTGTGAGTGTGTGTGTGTGTGTGTGTGTGTGTGTGTGTGTGTGTGAGAAAGAGAGAGAGAGAGAGAGAGAGAGAGAGAGAGAGAGAGAGAGAGAGAGAGAGAGAAAGAGAGAGAGAACAGGTTTCCAAGCCTGGCTGAAGGGGTGGTGAGCATTCTGGAGAAAAATATCACATCAAGCCACCAGCTATCTGATCTCAGTCAATGTCCCTTCTTTCTCTGAGACTCAGTTTCATTATGTATAAAATGGAGATAATGCCTCACAGAGCAGTTCATCTCTGAACTTGAAGGAATGAGTGTCAGAAAACACTGATTTTGAATTAAAATGGGAAAATGGCCATTCTTGAGATCATATATCTCCTAACCTGAAACATTTACTCTCTTGCTTCGTGGAGCATTAGATGTCTTATAGTGACATTGACCAATTTGGAAATGTTAACTTATTTCAAAGATGAGAAATCACAACTCTTGGCAGAGGGCTGGGGTCATTGCCTGGGGTCCTGCTGTCAGTGTGGACAGAAGCAGGATTTAAACCCAAGCTTCCAATGCTCCAGAATGTTTCCATCCTGCTGCCTTGAATTTACTCTGAGGATTCCCTGATACCCTAGGCACTGAGGACATGACCACAAAGGGTGAACATCACTGCAGGCCACTTTGCCTGGCCTCACACTTTTTGTGACTTTTGGCACTGATCTGCAAAGTGACATTAAGTATTATTATCTGAGTCTTTTGTAGGCAAGAGAAGCCTCAAAATTCCTTTTTTAATGCTTGTGGAAGCAAAAGATATTTATAATTAAGAGATTATGAGACTTTGAGATTTAAAAATATGAAATTCCCACTGGATTCTGGGACATATGTGGTCACAGGTTATTTCTTTGACTCATCACCTGACTCTGGCAATGGCCTAAGGGTGACACAAGTCACTCTTAACTAAACTCAGAATAAAGAAAAATAATTCCAAAAGCTTGGGGGTAATTTTCCTTGTTCTTATCAAGAAAGAAATAGCATGGCAATAAGTCCAGGTAAGAAAAGGCAGGAAATACGATGATGCTGGTTGGAGAGAAGCAGCCTGAATCCTGGGTAACAAGAAACTCCATAAAGTGATCACAAAGCTGTACTAATTGGAAATTTTACAAGTGCCCATAAAAAAGTGCAAGTCCATGGATGAGTCCCCAGTGTAGGGCCTGGAGCTCTGGAATTTGGGCTGCCTCATGTGAGAGGCCCTGAAACACACCCTCAAGCCAACTTTGATTTTCCATCTATGAATCACAAAGAGGGGGATGTTAACAACAGGCCCCCTGGAAGCTCCTGTGGGAAGATCCCAAGCCCTTTGTTTTCTCTATCAATTTGGAGGCACATATGCTATGTATATAAACGTTAGAACATTTAAATTTTTACCATTCTTTGTCATGGTTGTTTTAAATTTCATATTCTCTAAATTTCTAGCCCCCAATTAGACTTTCCTGATCATGGTCATGGTGGAGTGAGGCATTGCTGTGATAAACTTGATCAGTTGATGCCTCATTTCTTGGATTCCTTTGACTATTCTTTGTAGTTCACATTTTTTTTCATCCATTCTCTCTCAATTTTGTGAAAGAAAACCAAAAGGGATTTGGACCACATTTTGATGAGTGGGGGCAGGAGGAATGAACCAAAGACCTTTAGGAGCTGGGATGTTATGGCAGAGGGATTGCAAGCAGGTTTCCTTCCAGGAGCTAATGGACAATAAGCTAAGATCTTAGAACACATGAGAATTGTATTATTTTCTCACGTGTGGTTCAGGACTGGGTAGAAAATCAGAGCAAACTCCAGAGCTTGTGTGGGCACCCAGATTCTTTCTATTGTGTTCTCTAGAATCTGGTAAAATTTTGGCCTCATCTTCATGGCCATGGCCAAGGATACTTAATCATCCAAGTGAGCCTATATCTAGCCAAAGGCAAGGAGAACAGAGTCTGAGGGACATTAGAATTTTCTTGAAACAACTTTAGCATCATCCCATTGGTTGAAATTTAGTCACATGGCCACACCATACTGTAAAGAAATTGTGAGAAATGTGGACTCTAGTGGGCATCATGTTGGACATCATGTGCCCAACTAACATCTGCATTATTCTAATAAAGAGGAGAGGCTGGAAGTGCGAGTGTTCATCTGTAATCCCAGAAACTCAGGAGGCTGAGGCAGAAGGATCACAAATTCAAAGCCAGCCTCAGAAACTCAGCAAGACCCTGTATCAAAACAAAAAATAAAGAGAGGCAGGCATGGTGGTACATGCCCATAATTCCAGAGACAAGGAAGCTGAGGCAGGAGGATCATGAGTTCAAATCTACCCTCAGTAGCGGTGATGTGCTAAGCAACATAGTGAGACCTTGTCTTTTTTTTCACATTGGTAACCTCTTTAATATCTAGAGACTAGATACTATAAAATTCGCACTCCTTTGTCCAGTATATGTACAATATATACAGGACAGCAAAGTTTAATGAAATGCATGGTGGTACAAGGCAAGGAAGTTTTCTAGTACACTCTAAAAATGTTAAACACCTTTTGCAACTTCTTCCCTCCTACCTCCCTCAACCCAATCAACAAGTACAACAGACAGCATTCGGTTAAGATGTGGTTTAACAATTCCAAACACAATATTTCTCATCAGCTTTTAAAAGCTATTTACAAAAAGTTTCAATTCTACTACTTTTACTTTTAAATATATCAAGCACTTCTAAATATATAGAAGGACTTGATATTCCACATAAGACCCTGTCCACTATTCAAACAGCCCTGGTAAATAAAATTGCATGCATAGCAATGGTTAAATGTGTGGTATCTTCTAATATGACCATTTTGTCCTTGAACCTTTCCCTCCTAATTTCTTTCTATTTTCAGTCTAGTGGACAAGTACAGGCATATGTAACACTTAGAGATGGTCGAACAAATCCATATCTAAAAGTCTTTTTACAGAGGACAAGCTTTCCTATGAATTTCAACAAAAAATGTACAAAATTTTCTAATTTTACTAACTACTTGTTCATACACTAGCAACCTCTTTAACATCTAGAGACTAGATGTTGCAAAATTGGGACTTATTTGTCCATTATATACACTATATACATAGCAAAAACAAAATGTACAAAACAGAAAACTGATATCTGAAAATGTCCAAATATGAGCACACTAAACTTTTGCAATTGCTTCCTTCCCACCTCCTCCACATCACTGAGCAAATACAGACAGTACTATACTGCTCACAGAGGTGGTTTAATAATTCCATTCCCAAAAGACTATTTCATATGAATTTTAGCAAAAAAGATATTTACAAAGTGATATTTTACTACCTCTACGTTTAACATACATCGGGCACTTCTAAACATCTAGACAAGGCTAGACGTTTCAAGTAAGGACTCAATTTGTCCACTATGTACATGACAGTCTTGAATACACTGCACACATGTAACAAAAGTTCTAATTTGAAAATGTCTTCAAAATATGAGCATTCTGGCCCTTCACCGACCCAGTGGGCTATAATGCTCAAATTTTCAGAAGACAATCTTTCCTAGGAATTCTAACACAAAACATACAAAACTGGTTTACTAATTCTACTTTTGTCATACACTGGCAACCTCTTTAACATCTAGAAGACTAGATGTAGATTAAGAGGATTCATTTGTCCTTTATATACACACTATATACACAGCAAAGTAAAACAAAACCCATAGACAACTCTTGGCTCTCGGTAAGCACACTGGCACGGTGCTCCCCAGGACTAGCACACAACTGTACTATTCAACAGGGGTTTGGCTATTGCACACACCCCCCCACACAAAAAAAGAAACCATTTCATAAGAATTTTAACAAAAGAAATTTACAAAATGTGTCATATATTTTACCACTTCTACTTTTAACATATATCAGACACTTTAGAACATCTAGAAAGCCTAGATATTTTTTTAAAAAGTATTTATCATTTTCAACTATATATACACTAATGAGGAATAAAATGCAAACACAAAATAATGGTTATTATACAAAAAATGTCTTTTACATAAAACCAGTCTGGCACAGGACCTCCTTCTCATGGTCAGTCTTCTCCATGTCCAACAACCCACTGAACAAATGTGGACAAGTGTTGCTCCTAGAGGTGGTCTAACAAATTCATTTCAAAGTCACTTCCAGAAGGCATTTCTGATTTTTTCAAACAAATGGACATTTACAAGACGTTATTTTCTAACTCTATCATACTTCAGGCATCCTCTTTACATTTAGAATGTCCAGATGCAGCACAAGATTTAAAAGGTTGGGGGGCAAGTTGAGAGCAGCTTTTTCATATTATATACACAGGCCTTTTTCAAAGGGCCAGGAAATCTTCCCAAAGGGTGGTGCACGTTTCCAACTGGGTAGATGTGGCTTGTGACTCTACCATTTCTCTCTTTGGTAGAACGAACACCAACCGCCGGAGTCCGCTAACTGTTCCACCCTTCCTTGCCTTCTGGGGCTTCGCTCACCTTCCAGGACGGTTCTGGTCTTTGTTGGCCCAGACAAGGTGCGGTCTAGAGGAGCTGGCACTGAGCGCTCATGGAGGGCCCTGGTCTGTGCGGCTCCGCTGTCCAACGTGAGGCCCAGCTTTCAGGTGTCCATCCTCCTTCTTGCCACCTTGAAGCCCCTGCCGGCCTCTGCAGTGTTCCAGGGGCCGGCCGCCATTCTTCTCCCCATGCTACACCCGCCCGCCACCCAAAGGCGTCACGGCCCTGGTGACGGCTTTCAGCTGGGACGGGCAGGATTGAGCCAGGAGACGCGCAGCCCTCAGTCCAGGCCAGATAGGTCGCCGCCATCAGGTCATCCATCCTGTGTGGCAGGCTCACCCGTCCTTCACAGCCAGGGCCAGCAAGTGGGCACTGGCAGCAGGAGCTCCGGGATCTGCAGGAGAGGCCATGTCCTGTCCCTGGGCCCCCCAGCTCAACCGCCTGCCTGGGGCGCGGGGGGGGTGGGGGTGGGGGGGGGAGGTGGGGGGGGAGGGGTGGCACAGAGGGCCCAGGGGATCAGGCCGCACTCCTCTTTATCACCACACTCTCTGCCAGAACTCAACTTTGATATTTTTACTCTTTAATTTTGAGATGACTGTGCTCCCAACTCTGTCTTCACTCCATATTCAGTAAAGCCAAAGTATTGTTAGATTGGGTATGCCATAATTTTTATAATTTAAATTTTAGAAAAACATAATTGTGTTTAAATAAAGTAGTAATTACTCTCCTACTTGGGAGAGGCTGTTTGTTTCTTTTAAAAATTAAGGCAAAAATACAGTTATATTAACTTAGAGGCTAAATATTTTTGTCCTGCCACCCTACCATATAACACAATATCCTAGTAAGTTGCATATTTGTTTGTCCCTTGGTGTATGTGGGAAATTGGCTTCAGAAACCCCTGTGGACACCAAAATCTGCAGATACTAAACTATCTTATATAAAATGATGCAATATTTGCATATAACTTATACCCATTGTTCCAAATACTCTCCATCATCTCTAGATTACTTATAATATCTAATATAGTATAAATATGGTGTAAATAATTGTGAGATTGAATTACTTATGGAATAATTACCCTCCAAAAAGTCTGTACATGTTCAGAACAAAAGCGTGTTTTTCCAAAATGTTTTCTATCTGTAGTTGGTCAAATCCATGCATGTAGAACCCTGGAATACTGAAAACAATTTTTTAAAAATATTTATTTATTTTTTTAGTTGTAGTTTAACACAATACCTTTATTTATTTTCATGTGGTGCTGAGGATTGAACCCAAGGCTTTGCATGTGCTAGGTGAGTGCTCCACTGCTGAGCCACAACCCCAGCCCACCAATGTATTTTTAACATTTATGTTTATTGTCTCAAATCTTTCTATTCCCCACAGTAAATGTGCACCTTTTAAAAATATTTACTTAATTTTTGTTTTGCCAAAGAACTTTCAGATGCACCAGTGTCTTTCAGCAAGTTGTAATAGACATTTCTAAGAATTCAAATACAGTTATAGCATCTCAGCTTTTTAAATTACTGTAAGATATATTGCTATAATTGATTATTTAAAATAACTCAGATTAACTTTCATTTGAATTAATGAAATTAACTGAATTAATGAAATTAAAGAACAAGATTAATGCTTGTTCCTTCAGATAGAGTTTGAATAAATATACAATAGAGGCTTTGTGTATAAATATATGCATATATAAGTATACAACACAAAACACAAGTGTGCACACATAACACAATAGTAAATGCCTTGTAGCTATTTGCAGGTGAAATCTTCATTGCAAAGTTTAAAAATTCCATAGTTGAATAAAAAAAAAAATAGGACTGTTTGGAAAAACATTAACCTAAGTCATTAAGATTAAAATCATGAGACAAAAAAAAAAAATACAGAATGTAAGGAAAAAACAAGAAACCAAAAAAAAAAAAAAAAAAAAAAGACCAGCCAGAATCAGTAAAGTATTATAAAATTTACTTTTTGTTTAGTCTAGTAAAAGTTAAGGTAAAAGACACTTTTACTTTTTATCAAGTGTCTGAGACCAGTCTCCTAGTGAGCTTCCATTTGCATTTCAATGTAAGTCCTAACAGAGGTCCTAAATGAGCTAGGAAAAACTGCCTTTTTCAGCAGAAACTTCATGCCTAAGGAATTTGAGGAATTTCCCCCCCCCACCCCCGAGTTGGTAATTGGACAGGTTTGGATGTCTAAAATTATGGTACCTTACTTTCTTTTGCCTTTGAGAACAAGACTACAATGTTAAGCTTCTTACGGAGATAAGCCAGTTGCTGTTGAGCAGCTCCACTTTTTTGTTACCATTTTTAGGTTTAGTCTTTCTCTCTCAGTGTCAAACAGGTTAAATCTCTCTCCAAAACCTATTCATAACTGAGGGAGAGTAAACCTGGCACTTGTATTAAAGAGAAAATTGGCTTCTGTCTCCCTACAGAGAAGGAGAAAAATACCTGGGGCATTTGAGGCTAAAGTTTGGCTAAGTAATAGCATAACATCTTTTCAGATGATGTCAAGCATTTGGCACAAGTTCTGAAATATCTCAATATAAAGAATACATTGAGTACATCTGAGCACAAGGACAGTAATGGGAGATTTTAAACTGTCTTGTGAAGTCTAACTATGTGAACAGAGGGAACTTGGATGTTTCTTACAAATTATCTCATGTCTTTTTTTAGCCCTATAATCTAAATTGCTAGTGTTTCTAATAATTATTTTACCTCTGGCAAACCAATTCCCAAATGCAAGATTGTACAATATTTCAGAAAACCATTCAAAGACCAGATTGTTACAGTAAAACATATTTTAGACATGTTTATATCTGTAGGTGACTCATTCAGCCAAGACTGTTTTCAAAAAAACAATCTATAAGATAAACACATTATGACCCATGTCTTAAGGGCCAGAAACAGATACAAAGAAAAACACAATTACAGACAAATTAGACAGACCAGGTAGTGAAAAATATCTTCAAGTTGCCAAATCCTAATTAACATAACTCCTACATCAGTGGCACCAAAAATTTCCCAAAGAGTGTATCAGATGCTCTTACAATTGGAAACAAGAAATGGAAAATCAGGAGTCTCTGCGTAGCAATTTTGTTATATTCTCTTTCTTTCTTTTTTTCTTTAATTTTTTAAGTAGTCCAAGATGGATCAACCCTTACAGTACAAGGAAAGAAGGTGGCAGTTCCCTGAAGCAAAAAGGTCTTTGGCAGATTCTGGAAGTTCCTCAGTCTCTCTCTTTACTTAAAGTTCAATCTAACCCCAGACACACTTTCCTGTCTCCCACCTTTCCAAGAGTCAGCTCTCAACACCTTACATCCTCTGGCATGGAAATACAGTTGCTTGGAGTACTAAGCTTTCCCTAGTAAGGGAAGTGGGAGCTGTTCTGGAGTCCCACCTGGTGTGTCAAAGTTTCTAACAAAAAGCTTGGTCCCTATCCAAAGCCAACAAATTCCAAATTAATATTGAGGACACACTTTTGAAAAAAAGAAAATAGAGGGCTTATTGCTTTACTAGCAAATAAGAACCACAGGAGACTCCTTTTCCAAAGGCTCTGACTCTCTTGATCAGGAGGGACTAGAGGTTTCCAAATAAATTTTCAAGAGTTATATTTCAGTAAGTGTTTCCAGCATGCCCTAAATGCATGTTAGAATTTACTTGTTAATTTGGGAGAGATTGATTTTCTACATTCCCAGAAGACATCTCCCTCCTGCAGTGGGTGTACTCAAGGGCAGCCATCTAGAGAAATAAAAGGAGACATTGTTTTCATAATCCTGCTTAACAAAGAGGAGTAAAGCTTATCAAAGTTCCCTAAAACACAGCTCAAAGGAATATCAGGCTTACTTATTACCCATTTTTTTGTTCAATTTTCTTAAGTTTCTACTAGAGAAGATACACAATGAAAGGGCAGAAAAAAACATGTAGAACACATGACAAATCACAGGAGTACAAGAAGCAGACCTCAAAACCCAGGGAGCAATGCAATGTCTTGCTAATGCTTCAGACAGAAGCACCAATGTGCCTCATCAGACCCCTCTCTGTCTCCACCAAACCAATAAAAGAAGACAGTGTGATATCTTGCTACTGTCCTAGACAGGAGTGTGTTTTGTCTCATCAGACAACTCTCTGTCTTCCCTCCCTCCCCCAAAAAATTCTTACCAACCAATATCTGAAAACAGTGCAACATTTCACTATTGTCTTGAACAGGAGTGTGTATGTGACTCGTCAGGCATCTCACTGTCCCCAGAAGAGATCTCTCTTAGCTGAATACCAAATGTTATAAGTGAGCCACTTACCCATGAAGGCCTCCTTCACCAAATGTTTGCTAATTGTTTTAGTGTGGAAGTTTACTTCATCCATCTGAAGCACCAAAGGCACACACCAGGGCCTTGGAACTTCTCAAGATGCACACTCCCTGGGGCAGCACTCCAGTCCTGGAAGCCCAGAGTGAAATTTCAGTTTCATAATTTTGGGTGGTCTTATCCCACTGGGTTATCCAGATATTTAATCTTGATGCAAAGAAAAGACCACCAACTCCAATTTTAAATCAAATTAAAGCAAGCTTGTATTTTTGTACACAAAAGCTGGCCAGCAACTGTCTCTCCTGATTACCCTGAGCTACATATCAGCCTCCTAGCTCTCCAAGAATAAGGATTTTTAGTATAAAAAGTTGCAAATGGAGGTGTCTTAACAACTACAGAAAACAGGATTTTGACAAGCATAATATAAAGGCATATAGCAGGTTAATGATCTACATGACATGATAGTTCGAGGTAGGGAGTAAATTCAGAACTTAAAATTAGAATTTATGAGGCACTGCTGAGGTTTCAGAGAGTGTTTTTAATCTGGTCAAAGGGAGCCAGGATTTATGAGGTGCCACTAAGTTTTTAGAGAGTTTTGTTATCTTATTAGGGAAAGCCAGGCATGTGTGAGTTCAAGGCATGGGCAGGAATTCCAAACAAGTACAGAAATCACAGTAATTTATAGTAAAAGATAAATTAGCTTTTCATGACTTTGTGATGAGATGACTCTCAAACTTAAGATGGAATTAGTCTGGGTTCATTACCCTTCCATATAAAAATGGCTGACAGGCACATGCACATTGGACTTTCCTACCTCCTCAACCAAAATCCCAAGAAGAAGAGGATTTTTATTCAAAATTATAAATGGACAAGTTTAGAAACATAGTAGAAGAGGCATCATACAACAGGAATTTGGAAACCTGAGGGAAGTTGGATTAAATTGTATGCAGATAGCTTAATCTTGCACCAGTTGCAGAACAAGCTGGGAACCAGTCTAATTTTCATTACTTAATTCCCCAAATTTTTGGGAATAGTGGCATTTGGAAACTGTAAAAATGAAAGAGATGTGTGAGGAGAAAAATATAAGAAAAAGTCTTAGAGCCCTTATGTACTCTGAACTACTAGTGGCACATGACTTTCAGTATTTTCAAAATATATTTACCAACAAAATTTTTTTCTACTGTTTTTAAACCAGTGATTGAACTCAGGGACACTTGACCATTGAGCCACATCCTCAGCCTTATTATTATTATTATTATTATTATTATTATTATTATTATTATTATTATATTTAAAAACAGGGTCTCTCTCACTGAGTTGCTTAGAGCTTCACTTTTGATGAGGCTGATTTTGAACTCATGATCCTCCTTCCTGAGCCTCCCAAGCTGCTGAAATTACAACCATGCACCAGAGCACCAGGTTTTTTCTACCTTTTAGCATCTTGAGGAGCACAGCTTGGTCAATACCATTAAAATTTGTCTGGAAAAGAGAGTTGGAGTATGTATCAGAGGTCTTTACTCAGGTCATATAAACCTAATAACTCATCAAGTCTTTATTTATTCATTAATATTGTGTTTGTTAAACACTCACAATGTGCACTAGGCAAGGTGACATGTACCTGTAATACCACCTGCTAAGGATCTGGAAGCAGGAGGGTCACAAGTTTAAAGTCAACCCCAGTAACTTGACAAGGTCCTAAGTAATTTAGTGTGACCCTCTCAAAACTGAAAATAAAAAGTGTTGGGTATTTGATTTAGTGGTTAATTTTCTCTAGGATCAATCCCTAGTATTCAAAACAAAACAAAAAACCCAAACCAAGAATAATAGGGACAAAAATCCACTATGTTCCAGGTTATGTCTCTTGGAGAAACCAATAAAAAGATCCCTCTGTTCCTACCCTTAAGAAACTGACCTCTTAGTGAGACAGTACTCAACTGCTTGTCTCCATGTGGTTCTATGCAGGCATCAGAAAAATATATCTCTGTCCTATCCTTACACAAAGCCATCATTCAATACAATATTCAGAAAAAGCAGCATTGTCTCCATGGGCTGTGGCTCAGTTTATGGTCTTTACACCTCTCCCTAGCGCTCCCCTGCCTACACCTACTATCTGGAGATGGATTACAATTCAACAGATTGCTCTCCAGGTTTGGGGTAATTTGTGGTTTCCAGACAGGCACCAATTAAGATGGAATATCATCCATTGCTAGATCATGGGTAACCATTTTGTAAAATGCCAAATAGTAAATATTTTAGATGCTGTGGGCCAAGAGAAAAATCAAGGTTATTATGTATATATTTATATAACAAAATAGAAAACAAATTTCCACAATTTTTTATATTAACAAAATTGAAAACATAATGATAATTAAGTACTTTTTAAAAAGTAATACAATGTAAACTAATGAAGGGAGTAGAATTATTTTGGAGATATACCATTTTGCTTAATTAAGTTTTGAATTTATCAGCTGTCTGTCCAAATAACAAAATGCCCAAAGCAATTAATGTATAAAGTTTATTGGCTGTGGTTCTGGAGATTCTAGTTCCTTATTGCTTAAAGTCTCTGGCAAGAGAAGAACATCATGTTAGGTTTCCATGGGGGAGAAAAAACTTCTCACCTCTTCAACCAGGAAACAAATACTTACTTCCCAATAACTATTTATACCAAACTAGGAATCCAAGTAACATAAATGTTTTTTCATAATATCTATCTATATATCTATCTCTCTCTCTCTCTCTCTCTCTCTCTCTCTCTCTCTCTATATATATATATATATATATATATATATTTTTTTTTTTTTTTTTTTTTTTTTTTTTTTTCAAAATCACAATCATCTAAGGTATAGGTCATGGGTGTCAGATAAACATAGGCAAACAAGAAAGAGAACACACAGCAGGGGCAGAAAGACCTCTAGTATAATGGTCTTTTACTATCGTAAAGTACTCTGAGATAATTGAGTTCACAAATGTAGAAAATTCAAATACACAAACTCAATTGCACCAAAATCAATGATACTAAGTAAACATTCTCTTGACATACATAGAAATAGACTAGTTTTAATATACTCATCAGTCACAATTTTCTTGAAATGGTGGACTGAATGCAAACTAGTACCAAGTACATGTTTCTTTGTATTCATAGAGACATAATATAATAAAGCTAGAATGAAAAGCAGTAGAAATTAGAAGTTAATGTTTAAAAAGTTCTTTAATGCATATGATATTTATGTCTAAATCACTCTACGCCTTCAATAACAGTGTGGAAATGACAAATACAATGGTCTCCTGAAGCACTTTGCTTCATTCACCCAGCAATTATAACAACCTCATTTGATATTACTTAGATATTTTTAAAAATATTTTTTTATTTGTTGATAGCCCATTTTAAATATTTATTTATTTATTCATTTATTTATTTATTTATATGTGTTCTTGAGAATCAAACCCAGTGCATCACACATGCCAGGCAAGTCTGTTACCAGTGAGCCACAGTTCGAGCCCCTAAATAGAGATTTTTTTTAAAAGCACTGCTTAAATATTTTTAAAAACTCCAAAATAATTTAAAATGGAAACATCATGCCATATTAAAAATTATTAAAAAGACACTAAATACTTTCAACATGTAGTAACATCTTTAAATAAATGAGTGACTACATTATTTCTGATTTTATTCAGTGTGTCTTCTTATGGGCATCCAGGTGCACACAGAAGCAGTAAATTATGGATCAATGGTAGATAACCAAATGTACTTTCTACAGGAGAAGTCACTTAACGTACCTGAGATAATTATAACTGTTCTGCAGCAAGATGGTATAAATTGGAAACATATCTATAAATTGAAAAACGATGACTAGTTTGTATTAGACATAATATAAATTGTAGATAGTTCATTAGATAGTCAAAAGAATTCTAGATCTGGATTTCTGAATGTTGTTTGTTCTTTGTGAGCTTTAATTTGCACACCTGACATTTGTTCATATCACTTGTAGCTGAATCTAAAAGATATACAGAGCTTTTTTGAAATTCTTTAATAAGATTTTGTATAAAATGTGGCTGAGAATACACTTGAGAGAGCAGCTTATCTTGAGCAAACAAAAATATGTTCAATATTTGATTCAGAGGAAATAGCCATTGAGGTAAAGAATAGGTATTTTTCAGGTCATGGTGGCACATGCCTATAATTCCAATGGCTCAGGAAGCTAAGGCAGGAGGATCACAAGTTCAAAGCTAGCCTCAGCAACTGTGAGGCACTGAGCAATTCAGTGAGTCCCTGTCTGAAAATATAAACAAAATACAAAATAGGGATGGGGATGTGGCTAAATAGTTGAGTGACCCTGAGTACAATCCCTGGTACCCACCCTCAAAAACAAAAACAAAACAAACAAGCAAACAAAAAAAACAGGTATTTTAAGTAATACTTGTCATTCAAAATCACATGGTTAGACAGCAGTTACCACAAAAATTAAATATAAACTAAAAAAATTGCTCTTATTTCCCCAAATTCTACATATAAATGGGGAAAGATATTGGACTGTCCACTATTCCTAAATAGTGCCAAGTAGTGTGGCATAATTCAGGTTACAATAGAATGTTACTAAATGAATATAAGGGTTAGGACACAAGTAAGTTGGACACATAACAAAACAAGATGAAAATATCACAATAGCAAGATTGTGTCTGTCATTTCACAAATAAAGTGGAAGTAACCTAATAATTGGGGAAGTGTTAAAAATCAGGAGCCTACCAAGAGTTGGTATTCATGATGATGAGAACATGATGTGCTGTGGCCACTCAGGATATCAGTGGGGAAGTTAAAGAAAAAAAAAAGAACATGAAATAGGCAACCAATGTGACCTAGGATTGCACTCCTGGTAATCTGTCCAAAGGCAATGGATTCTCCACAAACCTCTGTAAGTGAATGTCCTTAGCAGATTTATTCATAGTGGCCCCAAACTAGCAACCATTATATGTCCAGTTGAATGTATGCAGAAACCAAAGGAAACACAGTAACATGACACTGAATGGCCACACTAGTCTCTGAGGATCACAGCGCTGGTTATTCTACTTATATTGAAGTCCACCGATTCCAGGTAAGAGATGTCAAAGACTTCTGTGGTGGCAGGGCTAAGGGAAGGTAGGAGGCAGGGTGATGCAGGGGCTGCCTGGAGGACCTGGTCTTGATCCCCTGTACCTGCTGGGGTGGTACTGAGTGCGTCCTCTGTCATCATGATTAGCTAGCTTTATCAAAAGTTTTCTTTAGTTTTTAATTTACCCAAGTTTAAAGTCCAGAATAAATTCCCAATATGAAAAGATTTAGTACACTTCTCAGAGACATGAGAGTAAAATTTAACCTGTGGGGGGCCTTGGAAAGCATCCAAAATTAATAGTAAGCATAGATTTTAAAATTGATAAAGAAGTTATTTGATCAGGGAATGACCATGTTCTTTTTCTAGTATGTTTTAAAAACAAGAGTATCTGTGGGAGCATCCCAGTGTGGGGATGCCCTGGAGGGGATGAGGGACAGGTTCTGTGGTCCCTCAGTGGTATGGCGGAGGTGGCACTCTTAATGTAGATTAGAAGCTTGTTGCAGAATCTTGAAAAGATGCCCTAAGACATCAGCAGCTTACATTTATCTTTTGAATCTATTATGACTTTATTTTTCCTTGATTAAAATAGCACTAGTTTGACTACTGCACATAGGCTGAAGGATTCTGGAAGGCTTCCCGTTTGCTATCCTGAGTCATGGATCAAGGCAGAAAAGTCCACCAGCCACAGTCATGTCTGCAGGACCCAGTGGTTTTGCCATTCATCTACTATCCTAGTCATGGAGTGGATTCCTCTCAGAGTGGTAGAGTTGAAGTCCATCTCACAAAGCTTTGATTTCCAGAAGATGTCAGTGGTACCACATGTAGGACACTCTCAAGATACTTACCTGGCTTTTTCCTGAGTCAGAAAAATCCAGAAAGCTAAGTAGGCTCCAGGACTAAGATATTAAAAGTAATCTCAGAAATATCTTCTTTAAATACCCAAGTCCCCTCAACCTCATTTCCACTAGCATGGATGCCAACCCCTTATCTTATGCTCAGATTCCCCCAAGATCATCAGAATTAACTAATTCTTAGACAGATTCTCATAAACTTGCCACTTCCATGTTTTCTGCTTTTACTTTAATAAGTCCTTAGGAAAACCACTTATTATTAAACAATGTAGTGGGTTCAGGGCTTTCCTGCATTGAGGTAACCTGTGTGCTTATAGAAGCAGATTTCTGGTTTCACAGCCTACTTCGCTGGGGTTTTCCTACACTGAACAGAGTCAGAGGGCCCCAGGTCCTGCATGGTGAACATGGTGGTTCCCCTTCAGGTAGAAGGGGAGGATGGGCCCATGCTTTTCAGACCCTATGCTGCTGTTTTTCATATCATAGAAATGCTGTGTTCTTGAGGCCTTCCCTGATGTTTCTACAAAGAAAAATTTACCTTAACTACATGGCACTGATCAGCTCCTCCGGTTACCTGCCTGCCTATCCAGGTGACCTGGCTCCTTCCTACTGAGGGGGGGCAGGGGTTGCACCTCTGTCCCCTTTAGCTGAGTGGATGCAAGGCCATCACAGAACTCCAATTTCATGCCCTCTGGGGTGATATCATGTAGTGTACTGCCAGAGAGAGGTTCTAAAATTAGTTCTCAGGGTCTCCCTGAGAAGCCCTTGACAAGCTGGGCACATCAGTGTCATTAAGGAAGTGGGTTATAGTCATCCCAGAATCAGGAAGTTCAGTAGGAGCCCAAAATGTGATTTTTCGAAAACAATTCCTGAGAAGCAGAAAGAGAAAGCAGCACTCATTCTTTACTAAGGGCTCTGTGGGTCATATGTGAGGCCAGTGTTGTGTGCCTTGTGGCAAGTTCTTCAGTGCATGTACACCCCAGCCACCCCAGGTGCTCTTTTCCAGAGATTTGTGACCCCTCCTGGTTCTATCTACACTGTGACTGCACATCAGAGACAAAGCAAGAGGAAAACCCTCTCACTGAGTGAATTGTGACTGAAAACACAGGCCAAGGGCTGGAGGCCATGAAGGAAACCTGAGGAAGCTGGCAGCATCCTGCTACCTCCCAGCCACCTCACCAGGACACTTCCCTGTGCTTCTTCCTTATCCCTGATGCAAGAGTGTGCAGGCCCATAGCTTGTAGCGTCCATCCTCATGCTTTCCTTGTGGTTTTGGCAGAGTGCTGGAATTAACACTGTCTCCACCCCTCCCCGAGGCTGCTGCAGGCTGGGCTCTTCAAAAGCATGGCCAGGGAAACTGCATAGGCATCCATATCACCCTCTCCTGGTGGGTTCTTGGAAGGATGGTTTCAAGGAGGGGCACACATCCCAACCATATGTGTCTTCTGCTCCTACACTGGTGCCAGTGATTGGTGACATGCTCTGGGCAAACATCGTCTTGTTCTTTCACCATGTGCTGGATATAAGCCCATGGACTGTTTCAAATTCTGAGAAAATTTGCAAAGAGGAAGGCAGTGGGGACAGGAGTCACCTTCTACATTGCTATGAACTCATATAGTGAAGCCACATCTGGGAAACACTCTCTGGGGACCTTGCTATGAATATAGTCAAATAATGAGTTTGTAAAGTATAATTACAACTAGCTATTACCCATCTCTCTGATAACAGCAATGTGGCTTCATTTCTCAGAAATTATTCAGAGATCACTGTGTCATGTGAACACTGGTAACCCTAAGATAGCTGTGTGGTAATTTTTGCCTATGCTGCTTAAAAATAAAGTTTAATTAACAAATAAATTTATTTGTTAATTAAACTAATGATGACAGGTGACCAGACTTGACCAAATGTCCATGAAGACTTGACCAAAGGCCATGCTAGCAGGCAACCATCTGGTGCTGGGCACAGCCTGTGTTCTCCTGTCCTGCTGGACTCCAGGAGCCACAGCCATGTGGAAGAACAGCTTTAATAATCAAAGGGAACCTGTTCTGCTTGCCAGGTGCTCTCTGACTTCCAGGCCCAGGTTTTCCCTCAAAGAAGAGAAGCTGCTGGTCAAAAGTCATGCTTTCTGCTACATTTTATCCAAACCCTCAGATGGCCATCCCACATGGAGAGAAACAGCAGGTGAGCAAAGCTGCAAAGAAAAAAAAATAGAATTAAAAAAAAAAAACTCACTCTGTTGGAAGGATGAAGACTGAAACAAAAGAAAGTGTTTGTGTCTCCCCAGAATGGCCCTGGCCAGGTCCAAAGCCCCTCCTAACAGCAGACTTCCAGGCTGGGCACATGGTATCAGCCCAGAGAACATGTCACAGGAACGATTGTGGCCCTGCCTGGAGACTCTGGTTCATCAGTCCTCAGTTGCCTGACAGCTGTGCATTGAGGCACTTGAGGGATCTGAGGACACATGCCCCTGGACACTCTTTAGGGGACACTTCCTTGGACTATGCACCCAGATGATGAATGTTTTCTGAGGCACTGTTCTCTTCCAAGTAGGTGATATGTTTGTGTCCACCTGTGATTTTCTCACTTTAGGACTCCCAGACAATGATGAATTCTGTTATGAGGTGTCCTCAAAAAGGCCATAGCAAGAGGCAGGTATGGCCACATGCATGAAGATGATGCCTCTCCAATGAGGCTCTGAGCTCCCCTGCCCTGCCCACTCCATGTTCATCCCAGGCCCTCACCCTCCTTCCAGCCCTGGTATCCCTATCACCTCTATATCTCTGACCATGTAGCAATGGGACCCTGAGCCTCCCCTGCCTTTTCCAGACCACCATCCAGGAGGAGGTGTGGCTGCATCAGGTGCCACATCTACAAGAGTCCTTCTACTGCTTTCCATCTCTATGCTGTGTCTTCCAAGTGGGGCTGTCCCGACCAGCAGGACACATCCACGTGGGCAGCGAACCTAGATGGGGAGGAATGAAGGGACAAGAGACACAGAAGGATGACAGCAAGACAGGAATTCTGATCAAGCTACAAATTTTTATTGTTCACACAGGGGTATTTATATGCTGGGGATGGGGAAGCTCTCTAATCAGCAATTGCTGGATGTGGATGGTAAAACTGCCAGCTGCAAGATGTCTGATGATCCTGATAACCGCAGGATGTTCCAGGGAGATAGGTAGCTGCAGGATGTCTCCCAGGGGGCTGTCAGGCTATTCTTTGAAGGAGAATTTCCTTCTAGTCCCTGACATGGGGCCCCTGCCCCTTATGCTACCCACCCTCCATATCTTCGGACCTGTAGGAAAACCAACTCCTGTGGCTCTCAGGATGATCTGGCTGAGCAGAAGGTGGGAACACCACTGGAACAAATGTATGACCAGATGCCTCTGAGAAAGCCCCAGTGATTCCTGTTGAAGGAAACCCCTCAGTTGGTCCACACAGGGCCCAGACAAACCTGTGGCTGTAGTTTTCTTGACCCAGACATCAGCCTTCAATGAAAACACAGGATGCCAAAGCCCTCAGTCTGGCACCTTTCCCTGGTTCCCTGGGGGACAGGGCAGATGCACACTGAAATAACTTAACACAGAGCTGCATTAGGAAGACTGGTGGCCCAGAATGACATGAATAGACACTTCTCAGAAGAGGATATTCAACTAATCAACAAATATATAAAAATGTTCATCACCTTTAGCAATCAGAGAAATGCAAATCAAAACTACTCTAAGATGTAATCTCATTCCAGTCTGAATGGCAGCTATTATAAAGACAAACAACAACAAGTGTTGGTGAGGATGTGGGGAAAAGGCACACTCATACATTGCTGGTAGGATTGCAAATTGGTGCAGCCAATATGGAAAGCATTATGGAGATTCCTTGGAAAACTTGGAATGGAACCATCATTTGACCGAGCTATCCCTCTCCTCAGTCTATACACAAAGGACTTAAAAAGAGCATACTACAGGGCCATAGCCACATCAATGTTTATAGCAGCACAATTTACAATAGCTAAACTGTGGAACCAACCTAAATGCTCTTCAGTAGATGAATGGATTAACAAAATGTTGCATATATACATAATGGAATATTACTCATAATAAAAGAGAATAAAATAATGGCATTTGAAGGTAAATGGATGGAGTCAGAGAAGATAATGCTCAGTGAAGTTAGCCAATCCCCCCCCCCAAAAAAAAAATGGCAAATGTTTTCTCTGATATAACGTGATTGTGACTGACTCATATTGGGTAGGGAGGGGAGATTGGGAGGAATAGATGAACTCTAGATAGGGCAGAGGGGTTGGAGGCATAGGAAGGGGGCAGGGGGTTAGCAAGGATAGTGAAATGTAATAGACATCATTATTCATAATGCATGTATGAAGACATGAATTGGTGTGAACATACTTTATATACAGAGATATGAAAAATTGTGTTCTATATGTGTAATAAGAATCGTGATGCATTATGCTCTCATGCATTTAAAAAATAAAAGCAAATAATAAATAAAGAAAACGTGGGGGGGGCTGCCCTTCCAGCTCAGTCTCACTTCCACCATTCTTAGGCTCTCTCACCCAAGCAAGGTCAGTGCTACAGCTCTTTTCTCAGCCTTTTACTGGCTCATAGGGAAAGCAATCCTGTTGATGGGCTTTGTTTTTCAAAGTGGGTCAATGAATGTCTCCTTGAGGTACTGGACATGAAGTCTCAGTAGACCATGTGGCCTGTGCTGTGTGACTGGGCTACAGAAGCAGCACAGAGTATCTGTGGTGAGCACAGCCATGTTCTGATAAAACCATTTACAAAAAAGACTGTGATTCTCTTGGCCATCAGGAAGACTATCTGAGATATTAGAATCATGCTTTCTGCAATCTAGGGAAGGCCACACATATGCAGCCAGAACCTTTCATGTCACCACGGTTGGTGGCTGGCTGTACTCTCTACACCACAAGAAGACCAAGATCATTCCTCTGTTGATTATAATGGTGGTTCTACTCCTGGTAATTCATATGGTGGTTTATTTCCTCTCCTATTCTCTTTCCAATCTTTAGGTGGAAAGAAGTAATATAATACAAAAAATGACATTTGCAAAAACATGTCAGTGACATATAATAATGACATATAATAAATGCCACATAAATACATGCCAAATGAGCAAACATTAACAGACATGGTAATGAGGATAGTGTGCTGGTGAACAGCCACCTGCAGCTGAAAGATGAAGAAAGCCCCAATGCCACTCAGCTCATCAAATTCAAAAAGCTTTGCCATATTTCCAGATATTTCATTTGGACAAACAGAGTTCTAAAAGAGACTAGTCCAGTCTGTATTTTCATGTTAGGATTCATGATTATAATTCATTAGAAGTTTGTGCCACACTAAGCTGTAGAAAAATCCACAATTTGCAGATATTCAGACAAGTTGTATGCTGCTGATCTAACTGTGTGCATGTACCTTGGTTTGAAAAAGTCTAGGATTTTACAATCTAATTATTGTAGGTAAGATTTTCTTCTGCTATTTAGGGCCTTAACTTTGGGGTCTGACCTGAAGCCATCCCAGGTCCACTCCTTGCTACAGCACAGCTGTTCTTGCAAAGAATTTATTCATTGTTTCTTTCATGACTTTTCTTATTTACCATTAGAGGTTGTTTATGGAGGGCCTGTTTGGTGTCAAGCTTCTCAGCAGACACAGGATAAACAAGGCCTCAAGTTGCTCCCAGCCCAGTGAGGATACCAGTGTGCAAACTCAAATTGTCAGCAAACTTAAAAAAAAATACTGTAGCATTCATTTCTTGAAATGTATACTCCTAATTATATGAGATGCATTTTGTAGATATACATATACACTACCATTATATATAATTTAAAAATGATTACTACATCTCACATTAACCACATTTATTTCAGATTAATTTGTCTTTTGAAAGCACCAATATATAACACTCTTTGGATATATAAATTTGTGTTATGTTCTTTTCTTTACACTCCTTTTTATAGGAATTCTTTTTCCAAATTATTGAGACTAATGAATTTTAGATACTTCAATTAAACAGTGTAGTCTGTAGATTTTCTTTTTAACCTCAGATAAAATATATCCCACTTTTTATAGGCTTATTATTATGTAAATGACTTCTAAAAACCTGCGTATATAACACCCTAATCTGATCTTACTCTGGACTATTGATATCTGAGTGGAGGGGATCTCAAAGTAATCCATGGAAAAGGCAGAACAGGGATGGGTCAGGATGTGATATTGGTGGATGTATTTGTGAAATAGATAGAGGTAGAGAAAAAAAAAACTGCTGTAAAGGAAAGAGGGAAAGAATGACCAGCTCAAGGGTTCAGATTTAAAAAGTCTAATGGTTGATCAATGGTAGCATGAGGGCAAGGGGTAGTTTCTTGGGAGGCAGAAATAAGGTAGAAAAAAAGAAGGTAACTCTGGCACAATCCCCAAGAGAAAGAATCAGATGAATGGGTTATGTGTTTATTTCTTCCCACCTTAGACTGGAATTGATAATTCATAGTGTATGTTTCAGTAGGTAGTATAAAACCATTACCAATTAGCTTTAAAAATTTCTGTGGCCACAATCAACCTTTG
This sequence comes from Marmota flaviventris, assembly GCF_047511675.1. Taxonomy (NCBI): domain Eukaryota; kingdom Metazoa; phylum Chordata; class Mammalia; order Rodentia; family Sciuridae; genus Marmota; species Marmota flaviventris. Next base: position 43,332,996 of record NC_092516.1, on the reverse strand, counting down.
ACAATTCTAATCACATAAAATCTTTGTACTTTTTCATCTGTTTTATTTATTTATTTATTTATTCATTCATTCATTCATTCCATTTTTTATTCAGTTTTGCTTTACTGTTATTGTGTATACACTACTGGTGAGTATACAATGATATATATATATATATATATATATATATATATATATATATATATATATATATATATATATATATAATGCTGACTTATAACATTAGATTAAAGTTAGCCAGCTTCAGTAACTTAGTGAGGGTCTAAGAAAATAAGCAAAACCATTTTTCTTTATAGAATATTTTATTAAAGGCTGAGAGTGTTTCTTAGCAAAAAAGCATATCTGATTTCAATTTGTAATATGAGAGACAGAGAGAGAGAGAGAGAGAGAGAGAGAGAGAGAGAGAGAGAGAGAGAGATCTTGCAAAAATAAAAAAGTAATCAGTGACACTCTTAGTGTCAAGGATGTAAATAATTTAAAAGTAATAGTGAGCTAGTTGGAAAACTCATCTAGGTTATTAACTGCTTTTTTGGGAAGTTAGTCTGCTCTCCAACATATAAAAGTGAGAGAGGAATTCTTTTTTAAATTTTGTATAAGAAAAAAAGAGGAGTTTTGACACAGCTTTAAGTTGACCCAGACTGGGTCAACTTTATTGGGTGATTAGGGTTCTGCTAAGATGATATATCCTTGAGTTATTTGGAATAATGTGATTTTATCTAGTCTTCATAAACAAAGATTAAGGTCTATAATAAACCATGCATGGCCAAGGAAAAACATTTAAATGAAAAGTAAATGTATGAATAAACACATAAAACAATATTTAAGAAAAAGTTAACGTTCAGAATATCTATGCAATTATATGATCACCAGTAATGTAAAAAAAAATGACAACTAAAGAAAAAGTGAATTAATAAAGGAACAAATAAATAGTGGAATAAATTAATTAATGAATAAATAACTAACAAGTGCAAAGATGTAATGTGACTGGAATTTTCAAAGTCAGCTTGTAGCCATGACAAAGTGTAAAGGTACATGGAAATGGTGTTTTACTACTTACTGAGATATACCCTATGAACTATAAATTCCACTCCTAGGTGGGAAGAGTTGAACACAGAACCCATTCACCTAGCTCTCTCACTTGGGAACTGTGCAAAAAATTACCTTTTTCTTTCCCCCAAATTTTATTGCTGCTTCCAAGAACACAACCCATCTACATTCAAACCATCATTGTAGACTTGTAGCATATGAACCCCTCTATTGCTAAAGTTTTTTTTTTCATTGTTCTTTTTCTCCCTTCTCCCATATAGTCCACCAATACTTATTTTGTAATATGAAATCTACATACTCAGCAATCTCCAGTCTTACATCTTACTATATCCATTTCCTGCCTTGTGCATGACCATTTTGAGATCCCCTCCATCAAGAAATCAATAGTCCAAAGTAATCAGAATTGGTGGCAAAATATGCAGAATATTAGAAGTCAGTTACACAATAAGAAAGCTATAAAAAGTGGGCTTCATTTAAGGGTGCAAATAAAAAGAAAATCTATAGACTTCACTAGTTAAAATTAAGGATCCAAAATTTATGAGTCTCAGTAATTTGAATTATACCTGTGAGTCACTTTTGTGGGAGGAAGGGATGTGGGGACATTGCTAATGAATTTAAAGCTCAAACTTTTTTATGAGACAAAGAACAGAAAAGTTAAAAAAATTAAAAAAAAATTGTGATATCATTTTCATAAATAAAAAATATAGACATATTTATTCACAAATTGCTTTAACCTTATAAACAGTTATAAGTGTCAATACACTTCCCTCTGAGATAGGTCCTAGTATTGGAAGAAAACTTTGCCTTAAAATAACCACATTCACAGACCTAATAATAATAATAATAATAATAATAATAATAATAAGAAGAAGAAGAAGAAGAAGAAGAAGAAGAAGAAGTGACATGGGGAGGATTTCAGGGTTTTGAAGCATACCTGTAATATAAGTTACTTGCAAAGCCATCACGGGAGAATTTTATACACTGTCTGAAGACATATATGTATAAATTATATATAAAAAGTGTTTATGGGTTCTGTAGTGAGGGTGCACGAGTCCAATACACAGTCTTTTTTTTTGAATATTTTTTGTTGTGCATGTACACAATACCATTAATAGTTTGTTTTTTGGTTGGCTTTTTAATGTGGTGCTGGGTGTTCAACCTAGTACCTCATGAATGCTAGGGAAGCACTCTACCACTGAACCATAACCCTAGTCCCCAAGTCCTTTACTTATCCCCCCCCCCCACCCCGGCGGGAGTGTATGTGTGTAGTGCAGGGGATTGAATCCATGGCCTTAGATAAGCAAAATAAGCACTCTACTGACTAAGCTATAACCTCAGCCCTGATCTATAGTCTTTTAACAATGAAAATGGAGCAGCCTGTCTTTCAGACTTTGATTCTGCACCTACTTGGCTCAGGTTGGAGGCAGTGCCTGAAGCCTTGACCAATCAGTATCTTAGGTGAGAACTGTCCAATCCTCATGCAGCCAGTGATGAGGGGGCGGGCTTCCACAATCTTCTGTTCCCTTCGTGTCTGGAGCCGGCCATTTTTTCAATCTTTTTGTAGGCTTTCTGTCCTGGATCCGGACCCCAGGTTTTTGTGCCATGCAGAATCTGAAAACAAACCACAGGGAGAACGCTGAGAACCCTGAAAGCCAGGAAATGGTAAGTGTGCCTTGCTATCTTGAGACTGTGTAGGAAGGTGGCTTAAAGCTGACAGGAGTGGCAATGGTGGAAACTGGCAGTCATGGCTAGGGACTCCTCATGGTCCTCTCCAGAGTCTTGTGTCCAGAGGGTCTCTGAGGGGCTGCTTAGCCTTCACCTGCCTCTGACTAGTCTAATGAGTCTTAGATCGGGAGTTGAAAACCTGGGCATTTTGTTCCATTATTGTACGGTGTTTTCAGCTTCTTTCTAAATCCCTTTGTGGGCTTCCATGTGCCATGAGTCCAGCATGTCTCCAGATTGCATAGTGAAGACTGAGATAATTATCAGGAGAGAACCCCAAATCCATTTGTTGTAACCATGCATGAGATAGGCTATTGATTTTCGGGCTTATTACTCATGAGGGATTGTTTGTTTGTTTGTTTAATTTTGTGTGTGTGTGTGTGTGTGTGTGTGTGTGTAGCTTTCTTTTTGGTACCAGAAATTCAACCAAGTGGTGTACATCCATGGATTCACATTCCCACCCCTTTTTATATTTTTATTTAGAGACAGGGTCCCTTTGAATTTCTTAGGGCCTCACAAATTTGATGATGCTGGCTTTTAACTCATTCTCTTCATGAGTCCTGAGATTTTTAAATGTAGGGGAAGCAGTATCTCAAATCCAAAACAAAAATCTGAAATCCGGAACATCAGTTTAGCTATCCATATGTCTCAGAAATAACCCTAGTTTTCTAGCTCTCTGTTCACATATCCAAAACTTGGGTTCTCGGTTCACAGTGAATAAGTATAAAATACAATAGATAGTATAATGACCATGTAATGCAGATAATGGGCCTCACTCAAACACATCTGGTAGCTAACTGAAAGATATGTTAATGAGCACCATTAAAGCCTATTTCAAATGTAAATGACCTTGAAGCCCACTTGTAGGAACACCTTCAACAAAGTCCTTTTTCTCAGCGGTAAATCCTGATTGAATTCCAAGAAAAAAGGATTGGTCACAGAAAGAATGAAAGTGAACCCATATGGTAGTCAGGATGCATTTTCCAAAGCCTACTCTAAATGCATTATGCTCCGTGTTCCGCCCAAAATCATTAGTAAACTTCTAAGATGGAACACCAAAATGAGTTTTTTTTCCTGGTATCATTCCTCATACCACATGGTGGGAATTCTATTTCTTAGATATTTTTCTTCAAAATTTATGAGACAAGCACCCAGATTCAATTGGAAAACTGAGAAATTTTGGCTCATCTCAAAACTCCACTTTCAGCATTATCAATCATTATTTTCCCACGTTTTATTTCAAATGGATGCATTATTTATGATTTTCTACAAGAACTGAAAGGCATTTTTAAAAGATTTTAATTTATCATTCTGAGATTTTCATGTGAGAAGATAGCAGAATAAAATTAGGTGACATTAAAAAGAATGAATCTCTCCTAAATGAGGTTTATGTGTCCCAATTAAGAAATTTTAAAAATGTAATAGGTTATCAATTGAGTGTTTATTTATTTATTAATTTACTTGTTTGTTTACTTATTTATGGTCAGACCATTTTATTAAAATAACCCACAGAAGGGGCTGGGGTTGGCTCAGTAATAGAGCACTCACCTAGCACATGAAAGGTCTTGGGTTGGATCCTCAGTACCACATAAAAATGAGAAAATAAAAAAAAAAAATAAGGAAATAAATAACCCACGGAAACATTCCAAACATTTCAGGAAACTCTTTTCTTCTGGTGTGGCAGGAAAAAATACAAGTGGGACTAACTTGAATTTAAATTACATGCAATTTCAATCTCTCTCTCTCTCTCTCTCTCTCTCTCTCTCTCTTTCTTTCTTTATTTCTCCCTCTCTCTCTCTCCTTCTGTACTGGGGATTGACCCCAGGGCCTCATGCTTAGAAGGCAAGCACTCTACAAGCTGAGCTATTTACTAACCCCATTTTTTGGGGGGTGCGACCAGGGATTGAAGTCAGGGGCACTCTACCACTGAGCCACATTCCTTACCTTTATTTTGTATTTTACTTAGAGGCAGGGTTTCACTGAGTTGCTTAGTGACTCACCATTGCTGAGACTGGTTTTGAATTCATAATCCTTATGTCTCAGTCTTGTAAACAGCTGATATTACAGGCATGCACCACCATGCCTGGCCCATTTAAATCTTAAGGGCTAAAGTACACAGCAAATTAGATCAAAGTCCATGTCAATAACTTGGTACATTATTTAAAATATATCATTTATATATATATATATATATATATATATATATATATATATATATATATATATATATATATATATACACTTAGTTGTTGATAGACCTATATTTTATTTACTCATATGTGGAGCTGAGAATTGAACCCAGTGCCTCACATATGCCAGACAAGTGAGCTACCACTGAGCTCCAGCCCCAGCCCCCTGGTACATTTTTTATGGGGGATATTGGAGATTGAACTCAGGAACAGTTGATTACTAAGAAACATCCCCAGGGTTATTTTTTTTAACTTTATTTAGAGACAGGATCTCACTGAGTTTCTTAGCACCTCACTTTTGCTAAGGGTGGCTTTGAACTTTTGATATTTCTTCCTCAGCCTCTTCAGACACTGGGATTACAGGCTTGCACCAACACACCCAGCCCCTAGTACACTTTTAATACCTGTTTTACATAGATTTTAACCAGTAGCCTTAACTTTTTTCTAATATATATTTGACTTGAATCCATAACCCAGAAACCAGTGGAACAGAATCTATTTTTTTATGTCCAACACTGCTTTCAGTTATGACAGTGTCTAAGTTAAGATTCCCCATTAAATAAATTACTATGTGTTGTGTTCTCATTCTGACCTCCCATAAGGCATTGTTCTGAGTTTCAGAATATCTGAAACGAGGTTCCCAGAGATTCCAAATTTTTTGAAGTATTTAGAAAACACCACTATCTGAGTCTTGCCTTCTAGGGACCAGTTTGAATTTTAAGTGTGCAGCTTCTGAAGGGATGGACTAATTGGATGCTTTGCAGCTGGGAGGCATTTTCTGATATACTTTCTATCTAAAAGGTACTTCATTTGTTTCCTTTTATTAGATACAGTGAATAAAGATACAATAAAAATAGATGTTTGGCAATATATTTAGCAAAAGGATTCCAATTCCTTTACATATATATCCAGAGTTATTATTAGTGGATTGTGACATTTTTTACCAAGAATTATTATTTATATCTTTTTATTTATTTAAATACTGGAGATTAACTCCAGGGCACTTTACTAGTGCGTTACATACCCAGTCTCCAACACTTTTATTTATTTATTTATTTTTGAGAGAGGGTTTTACTGAGTTTCTTAGGACTTTGCCATGTTCTTGAGGCTGGTCTTTAACTTGAGAATAAACCCCTAGTTTTCTACCTCTTATACTCATAAGCCACTGGGAGTACAAGCATGTACAACCTTGCACTGCTACCCCAAATTATTACTAGTGGATTATGTGGCATTTTTATTTTGGGCTTTTATAAAAAATATATTTTTAACACCTTTATAAAAAATATATTTATTAAGTTTATATTGTCACCAACATTTTTACATATTTATGTACCCTGGAATCCCTATTACTTATGAGACATTTGCTTGGTTTTGTTTGATTGTTGCTGAGTATTGAACCCAGGGGAGCATACCATCAAGACACATCTACATTACTTTTTATGTTATATTTTGAGACATGCTCTTACTAAGTTGATTGTAGCCTTGTTATGTTAATGAGGCTGTCTTTGAACTAACAATTATCCTGCATCATTTTTCATAGCTTCTAGAATTTCAGGCATATGCCACCATACATGACAATTTTAGATTTTTATAATAGCCATTCCAACAGCACTGCATAGGCTGCAGAAAATATATTTGATTAATGCATTAAATTCCTGAGGCAAGTTTATGTGAAGTAGCCAGTGTAGGAGTGTTGTGTAAAGATTAGCAAGGATTGTGGAATGTGATAGACATTGTTATCTAAAGTACATATATGAAGACAGGAATTGATGTGAACATACTTTATATACAAACAGAGGTATGAAAAATTTTTCTCTATGTGTAATAAGAATTGTGATGCACTTCACTGTCATGTTTTTAAAAAATAAAACAAAAAAAAAATTTCTTTATATGTATATCTGAGAATCAGACTCAGTGCTTTGCACATGCTAGCAAAGTAGTCTACCACTGAGACACAACTCCAGCCCATGTACCCAGCTTTTTAATACTCTCTTTTTAGTAACCAGAAACAACTTTAAAAATTAAAATTGCATTTATATCACTTTTTCTAGTACAGCAATGTGTTATTAACTAAACTTATTTTTAGTATTGTTTAAAAATAATCTAATGGATGACTGTTATTTTTTCCAAAGATTATTTTATCACCTCTTTGGGGCTTGGTGAAGGGTCTTCTTTTTTTTCAGAATATGGATGTCTCCTATTGTCAAGTGGGTCCATGCTAACTGTGTTGAAAATAATGATTTTAAAAGTTCACACAATCCACACATTTCCAAGACTATACGGAAAAGGGAAAGGACAGTATTCACAACCAAAAAAAAAAACATTTCTCATGGAAGCATTGTATCAGTGTCCAACCTGGAGTGTAATCCAGAATTTCAGTGATAAAGTTGTTTAAGAACAACAACCGTAGATTTTTGTGATCCCTTAAAGTACCCTGAATGGCTTTAAATCATTTACTCTTCTTCAAAATAAATTTTCTGCTACCTACTTAAAAAATAAAGCACTATGAATGAGAAAGGTGAATGAGACTTAAGTTCTGTGGAGGTACTGAGGTTGAGCTTTAATTATACTTTATAAATATTCAAATAAGAAGGGCCTTAGAGTTGTCTCATCTTTTCCAACACATAATATGGAATAATTAGATGAAGTGACATGAAATAATGAAAATGCATTTCAGGGAAGTGATATCACAGGAATTTTCAGGGTAGAATCTTGGAAATGTGGGAAAAATATATTCATATACATATGCATTTCTATAGAAAAAAACAAGTGATAAGTACATGAGTATGAGGGTAAATTCAGTGTGCCTCATGCATTGTAGGTAGAAGGTAATGATAAAGTAGTAACTGAGGTGTTCCAGAACTCTATAATTGTGGGAGACATTAATAGCAATTTAGAAAAAGAAAATACAGTTAAATCCCTTTAGATATGCCTCTGTCATCTATTTTTCTTATGAATTTGATTCTGTCAAATGAGATTATGTGGGTATGGTTCTCTCTGAATTTATGTTTTCTTTTGTTTTTAGGATTTTGTCAGCTATATCATATAAAGCCCTGTCCTAAACTCACTTTGGGGGCTCTTTTACCACCTGTTCTGGACTGCAGAGCAGAGACAAACCTCACTCATTCTCTGCAATGAAATGACTTTTGTCAATCTTTGCAAAAAATGATTGGAAGAACAAGCATATTGGAGGGTCTTTCATATTCTATAATATGATTGTCAGACCCTGTGAGGTTAAAGGGTAGTTACTTGTTATGTTAGAATCATCTTCCCTATGAGAAGGGCTTATCTATATATTTTTTGTTTTGGGAGCCCCATAAACACAGAAGAGATGCATTTATGGTCACAAACAAAGGAATGCCAGAAGCCATTAGATGTGAGAAAATACAAAAAAAAAAAAAAAAAAAAAAAATTCTCTTAGAGCTTTTAGAGGTTAAAAAGTTTATTCCTGTTTTCTGTAAGAAAACTAAAATTTCTCCTTGGCCTGACAATATTTTGATGTTTTAAACTTGCTTGGAATTTCTACCTGTGTTTTGAATTCACCTATGCCTGGATATCCCTTACCAGATAACAACCCCCTCTAAAACTTTATCAGTGCCTCATAAATCTTGGCTACTGCTTACCAAATAACAATTCTCTCTAAATCTCAGTAGCAACTCATAAATTCTAATGTCTGGAACTGAATTTATTCCCTACCTTGAAATGTTAGCCATATAGATCCTTAACCTGCTATCTGCCTTTGTATTATGCTTGTCAAAATCTTGTTAGCTGTAAGTACCCTAGACTCCCACCCCCTTTGTAACTTTTTGTGCTGTAAAAACTTTTTCCTGAAGATCAGGAGGATGATCTCTAGCATGGGATATTATAAGAGACAGTCCTGGCCAGCTTTTGTGTACACAATACAATTTTGATTTAAAAATTGGAGTTGGTGGTCTTTTCTTTGTGTTTTGGTTCAACATTGACCTTTTTTTTAAATTCACTGTAAATAAAACCAAAGAACACAGCAAAACTTCTGTAAATGAGCCAGGTGCATAATAATAGTCTTTATTTACTGAAGACACAGTATTCATTATAAAAATGATATAAGCTTAAAAATTAAAAGATAGCTCAAATATTAAGGGAGTTTAGGAGTTAGAAATTTTTTCTTTCAGAATATAGGTAGTAAAATAGGACAAAAGGGAAAATGTAAAGCATAAATATATTAAGTAGTATGCAAAAAATCACCAAAATATCTATTATAAAAAAATCATATCTACAGAAATGGTTCAAAATAAGCAGTCTTTGTGTCAGGAATAAACATTTGGACAGGAATGGAAGTTTTGGTTCTCTTTTTAAGTAGATTTATTCATAGTGATTAATCTTTATACTATTTCTGCAGTTTACTGGTTGGAATTAATTATAATTCATATATCTGAGAAAAAGGTACTGAATGCAGAAAAAATATTATTACTCATGTTTAAATCACCTACATTATTTGATCTTTTCTTTTTTAAACCAAAAATTTTCATAAAACCATCTCTTAATAAATATCTCTATCTCTGTATATTAGGAGCAACTGAGTTGTAAAATTTGCTATGATAACTTGTCTCTTAATATACTTAAAGTCTACGAATTTGCTGCTTAGCATTTAGGTATAATTTTCTATGGTGTTTTCTAGTTATTTATGTCTGTATGCAAAGTTTTATACCAAGCTCTTAGTATGTGCCATAATTACTCTGTGTAGCAATGTAGGATCCATGTCTTATTTGTGACACTTTGTTCTCAGAACTGTGTCTAAAGGGAAATATGTACAAATGATGATCCAGGAAAAAAATCTAATATCATATTTTATTTCATATTTATTTATATATTTATGTGTGTGTATGTGTGTGTGTGTGTGTGTGTGTGTATATATATATATATATATATATATATATATATATATATATATATATATATATATATATATAATTTAGAAACACACTTTGGTCTAAAACTACAATGACACTAGTGTATTTTAGCTTGAATTGGTTGTGAGAAACAAACTAAAAAGACTTTTCTCTTTGTTGGTTGGTGATTTTTGCGACCTCAGGAACCTAGTGATAAAAGCATAAATAACTAAGTAACTCTCTAGTTTGAGGCAGAACCATCAAAATAGATGTTTTGCTTCTGCTTTCTATCTTGATCATTAGAAATATACCTCTAAATTTACATGGAACACTTTTGGAATTCTGTTATTTCTTCTAAAAAAATCAATGAAAGTGAAAAATAATGCAGAAAGATAAATAATTAATTTCAAACAATTCATTTCTTAAAATAAATAATTTTTTTAAATTACCAAAAATTCTGAAAAGTTAGAAAAGTTAAAAGGTTTAGAAATAGCCTAAGGCAATTTATCTTTTGCTCAATACAGTAGACTATATCTCCAACTCATTCCTCTCTAGAATTGGACTGTGTGCAAATATGAAATAAAAAAGTGCTAAGATGCCCCACATGGCTTATAAGTTTTAAAATCCTAACAGGAGCTCAAACCTGCCATTTTTTTTCTTTACAAAATACAAAATTTAAATTTGTATACTTAACAAACATTTGCAGAAGTATAATTCAAAATAACCTAAAAAATGAAAAAGTCATTGAAGGACTGACCCACTGAACATGAGAACTTATAATATTGAAGCCCTTATATTAAATTTCTTTTTATCATTGTCAAAATTTTCCATGTTTATATTATCAATATATTAATCAAAATTTTTATGCATTTAATAACAAATATATTGTTTCTATTTTATTCAGTCTTTTAAAAAATAGTAATTAATATTAATAATTTAATGCTCATTCTTGTATGGCTATAGCAAGTGAAAAATCCAGCCTAATTTTCTTTTAAGATTGGGAGCCATCTTGTCACAAAGGCATGAAAAGTTAATTTTTGCTTCATTATAAATTACTGTGATTTGTAAACTTGCTTTGAAATGCCTGCCAGTGCCTTGAATTAACCCATGTCTGGTTTTCCCTGATGAGATAACAACCCTCCCTGAAACTTTATTGATTACTCATAAATTCTGGCTTTCCCTGACCAAATAACAACTCACTCTGAAACTTTAGTGGTGTATCATAAATTCTGATGTTGTGATGTAAACTTACTCCCTAAGTGCTGAACCACTTAGACCATTAGCTTACTACCTGCCTTGTGTTATGCTTGTCAAAATCCTGTTATTTGTGTAAGTTCTCAAGACACCCCCCTTTTGCAACATTTTTGTGCTATTAAACTGCAGTCCTAGAGAACTGGAGTCCTGTCTTCTTTTCCCATTGGTTTCAGGAGAGACTGTTATGCTCAAATGCAGGATCCCCAGAAGACCACCAGAGACCAAGATCCTTGTAAGCAGCAAAGAGGTGTTTATTGCAAGCTAGCTCAGTCCTCCACACACGCAGCAACTGGTGGTTTAGAGACCCTAAGACTGGGGTTTGCAGCAGTTTTATACACTCTTTGGGGAAGGCAGGTACCCCACATACATCATAGCATCTCTTAGCAAATCATCACACACCTTGGGAAAATCATAAACAATTCTAAAACATGATTAGCACATTCACTGGCGGGAACAAGTTGGGTAAGAGTAATTGGTTACTACAAGATAGGAATTCATTTGAACTGATTGGCTTAGTCCACAAGGGGAGTATGTGCTGAACTATATGGTTTCCCAAAATGTTATCAACCACCATAAACTACTAGAAGGGTCATCTGGCATCCCAGGTATTTTCCCTGTCTCATGCTGATTGGTGGCTGCTAGGAAGTTCCTATGGTTCCCCACCTACCCTGACTGAGTCAGGGACACCAGGCACAGCAGATCTCTCCTGTCATTTGTAGATAAACAACTCAGCAGGATGGGTATGTGCCTAGGGGTGCTCTGAGTGTCTTTCAAAGAAAAAGGGTCACGCCCCCTTCCTTGGACAGTCTTTGCTCTGAGGTAGAGGCTGGTTTCTCATCTTTTACCTTATGTTTTTTAATGTATTTTTTATCTGTAGCTTGACACAATACCTTTATTTCACTTACTTATTTTTATGTGGTCCTGAGGATTGAACCCAGGGTTTTTCACCTGGGAGGTGAGCACTCTACTGCTGAGGCACAATCCCATCCACTTATGTGTTGTTTTTATTGGGCATTTTTACTTTAGGGGGTTTCTTCCCAGTTCAAAGTTCAATTTGTCACCTAAAAAGAACAGAGATCAAAAAAATAAATAAAATTTGATAGTTATTATCATTATTTTATATTAATTCCTGAATAATATACAAGCATTTATAATCCATAAACTGAAATGACCTTATATGTAAATTTAAATGAAAATGTTCTGTTGGTTGGGTTAGTTTCCACTTACGGAAAAAAAAAAAAAAAACCTTGCCTTAAAATAACAGCAGCCTGAGACTCTGGGGTATGTTTCTCAGATTTAAAAAAAAAAAAAAGCAGCACTCAACGACCTGAGATTCTAGCCCTTATTCATGCCTGTATTGGATAATATTCCCTGTCACAAAAAATGGGCTCACTTCTCTTAGATTCAGTGTGCATGATCTGAAGCCCCTTCCAATCAAGAGCATTTTGTAGGAACTGTCCAATCCTGTCTATCATCAGGGAGGAGGAGGGTGGGCTTTCACTTCTTATCTCCTGAGTCCTCCATTTTTGCCATTTGTAGCCTGAAACTTCAGAGTCACAGGTTGTTCTGTTGTGCAGGAACTGAGGATCCCAAGTAACCCTACTCCTGAGAACCAGGAAATGGTGAGTGTGCACTGGCCTAGCAAGGGAGGCTGGGGGAGAAAGACTATTGGAACCACAAGACTGGCTATGTTGAAAACAGGAGCTAACAGATTGGTACTCTGGGCAGTCTCTGGAGTCTATAAGCTTAAGTCCTCCATTGGGCCACTATGTCCTTAGTCCTACTTTCCAACCAGGTGGGGAACATGTCAGTAGCAGAGACTCTTTGCTGTCTTCCTTATGCTCAAAGGGCATCCTTAGCATCTGCATAAAATACTATGTGGCAGGTATGTTCTTGCAGCCCAGATGCCGGAGATTGACAGGTGGAATAATTATCAAAATCAAATCTCCAAGGGCCATTTTCCTGCAGGAGAGGAGCTGTCATTTTGGGGTACTTAATTTCCCTTAATTTTAATTTTGACATTCTTTTATTTTTACTTTCTTCATTATTATTATTTTGTTAAAGTTAGGTGAACTCAGGGATACTGTACTTCTTAGCCATATCCTTGGTAGTGAAGCCAGGTTTACAGATAGGTAGTTAGTTTAGTTAGGTAAATTGGGTCTAATATCCAGTAAAATCAAGAATGAACACCATAATTGAGAATGGAGTCCAAGATAAGGGGAATTGAAAATGTCCCCAAGGCCCTGAGCCCATCCCAAGGAAAGTTTAATGAAGCAGCTCACAGCAAACATGCAGATGCTAATCCAAAAGCCCTTCCTGCCCAGATTACTCCTTCAGCACACCTGTCCTCCACACTTTGGGCCTTCCCACCTACATTACATCATTGCAAGATAACAGAATAAAGGACACAATGTGACAGGAATGTGGGATAGCTGAAGGAAGACCTTAGCTATAAAAAAGCTAAAAAGACCTTAGTTAAAAAAAATCCCTTTCATGGATTCTACCTTTGGGTCCGCTTTTTTCCCTGGGGAGAAGTCTTTTCTACTGTCCTTTAATAAAGCTTCTACTTTCCACTCTAAACTTGCCTTGGCATGCTTCTTTGGTGTTATACTTCAGCATTGGGGAAGCAAGGACTCTTCACCAGTAAACTGCCCTAACAGGTTTATATTTATGTTGCTGAGATTATTTTTGTTATGGTTTGATTTATCTAGAATTTGCTATTGCAATAAAGCACACTGTTGTTACATACATATGTATTCATATGGAGATCTTATTTCTATTTTGATGCTTTGATGATTATTGTAATATTATAATTTCACAATAAATATGAATAGTAGGTCATGATAAGTTCTTTTTTTTCTCTTATAATTGAAAAAGTTTTTGGCTAAAGTTTCATATAACTTTGTAGATGAATTTTAAAAATTCATGCTTTGGTTTCTTACTTCATTTAAAGTAAATCTTGTTGATTTTTTAAATTATTATTGCATTATTGTTGTATTTAATAGTCAAGTTTATTTTGACATAACCATAAAAAATGAAATATAATTTGCTCCCCTTCAGTATCCAGTAGTTCCCCTTTCCCTATTCTCCTACATTCTTCTATCGTATATTTATTTATAGTTTCTTTTTTTTATTATTGCTTCATAGAATACACATAAAAGTAGACTTCACTGTGATATATTCATATTTGTACATAGCAATTTTGGTAAGATATATTGTGGGTTAATTTGTGGGAAAATTATCACCTTTGTAATGATGAGTTTTATCTTCTATACATGGGATGTATAATTCAGTCTTTTATGTGCTTTTTGTGACTTTTATTTTCTCATAAGTTAAAAATGTACACATGTTAAATACTACTTGCATAAGGCACCTATGTAAAATTTATACATAGTGTTTTATTCTTTTTTTTAAACTGATATATTATGAAATGTGACTGGTCCTAGTGACCATTTTTCCTACAGATTATTATTTATCCCTTCCAAGAAGTATATTGTATTGAGCCATGCCCTTGGGCTTCAAGTGTTTGGGTGAGTACCATTGAGTACTTTTATGTTCTCATGATCACATATGCTCTAATTTCAGTAAGTCTCTGTGATGGGGAGTATCATATATGTTCAATAGCAAAATAGTTTCCACAAATAGATACTAATTTAAACTCCTTTCGAGTTAATTGTTATTCATTTGTTTTAAATGTTCATCAACATTACTTAATTTTTCCCATGATAGGTTTTTATTGTGTATTTCTTAAATTTATAAAGATTTTGAATTTTTATAGTTAATAAACATATCTCATGTATAAATTTGCAGTTCAAACTTCTGTCCTTTATATCTTTTTGGCTTAAAAGATAAGAAAAGGATCCAAAAATGCAGCTAGAGATTGATTTCAAGAAAAAGGTTTAAATTATTTTTTAAAATTGCCTTTTTTTCCTCATCATTTATTATAGGTTTCTTGTATGATTGTAAGGGTAGGTAATTTAAAGTGGATTCTAGGGCTTATCTTTGTTAATTAGTACAGGAAAAATAATTAAGAAATTTCTCTACACTATAGCTGCAGGAAAATGAATAAATTTGTTTAAAATCATATGGTAATAAAATTGTTAAATGACATATTTACTAAACATCCAGTCCTTAAATTTTTTTTCTGTAATATTTTGGCAGTGAATCATGAATTCTATTATCTGGATTTGGGGGTTTAATATAAAATCATATGGAATAAAATTTGGCCAATCCTAGAAATATTCATACATAATTTGTTGTTTACTTAATGATATGTTGTGGAGATAGAAACTAATGAATATATTTATTTTTAGAAATAGGTATTTTTTGCTTTTCAGTTTCTAATAATCCTTTTAGATTTATTTCCTTACTGAGTCACTCAGGGCCACTGATATTTTGTTGTTGTTGTTGTTGTTGTTGTTGTTTTTGTAATCTCCAGGCATTTACCCCTCTAAGAAATCTTTCTTGTAAGCTCTATTTCTGAAGAGTTTCTTAACATGAAAGAAAAAAAAAAGTATTTATGTTTCCCCTGAAATGTATGCTCAATGCACTCTCTTCAAAATGGAGAGAAAATAATATTTCCCCAGACTGACATTCCTGTGTCAGGAGCTAACAATACCTTGATGGTCTTTGAAGAAATTTTATACAGTTCTGTCTCTGGGTAGTTTTCTGTGGGCTGTTGACTTGCCATTTACTATCCAGATACCCATATTTTTTTCATCTGTACTGTGGGAATAATTTTAGAGGCACAGATGAATAATGCTCTTCATGGAGGCCATGAATACCTGTATGTTACACTATAGTGCACAGCTGACAAAGCCCCTGGAAAACATTGTGCAGATTCTAATTGGTTAACCATTATATGCTACTCACATGAATTTTCTTTCAAAAGTTTGTAATAACCTTTTCACTTTAGGCATCCATGTCATCCACATTCCCAAGTACAAAAGTTTGAATCTTTCTTTTCTGAATTCCAGGTTCCATTTCTCTTATGGTTCAATGTGGTTCAAATAATTTTGTTTTTGTTTTTTCTCTTTCTTTTACACTGTGTTTCTAATAAAAATGTTCTCTGATTCAAGCCTATATTCCCCATGTCCAGCAATGTTTAGAAAATGACATAGAAAATTGTATTTGATAATTTATAAAGGAGAGTTGATAACACTTCTTGCTCATGTCTCCCTTCCTTAGAAACTGCACCAGTACTATGCTTGGCCCTGTAGAGGGAGCACCATAACCAATCAAATATATAGAAAAAATGTTGATTGATTGTATATTCTGTTCTAAGAATACTTTGTTAAGATTGTTGGAACATTTCTTGATTGGGTGGTGGTGGTGGTGGTGGTGGTGGTGATGGTGGTTGTTGTTGTTGTTATTATTATTATTATTATTATTATTATTATTTGCTTAGCTTTTTGAGTTCTTTATGTACCCTAGTGATTAGTGCTCTATCTGATGTGTGAAGGGTAAAAAATTCATTCTAGGATGTAGGCTCTCTCTTCACCTCACAGATTGTTTCTTTTGCTGAGAATAATCTTTTTAGTTTGTTTCCATCCCATTTATTGAACATTTGTTTTAATTCTTGTGCTATATGTTTGTCATTAAGGAAATTGGGGACTAATCCCACATGATGAAGATTAGAGCCTGCATTTTATTCTATTAGATGCAGAGTCTATGGTTTATTTCCTAGGTTCTTGATACACTTTGAGTTGAGTTTTGTGCATGGTTAGAGATAGTGGTTTGTTGAAGAGGCTGTCTTTTCTCCAGTGCATATTTTTTGCATCTTTGTCTAATATATCATAATTGTAATTTTGTGGGTTAGTCTTTGTGTCCTCTATTCTGTACCATTCATCTTCCAGTCTGTTTTTTTTTTTTTTTTTTTTTTTTTTTTTTTTTTTTTTTTTGCCAATGCCATGCTTTTTTGTTACCATTGCTCTGTAGTCTAGTTTAAGGTCTGGTATAGTGATGTCACCTGCTTCACTCTTCCTGCTAAGGATTGCTTTAGCTATTCTTGGTCACTTATTTTTTGAGATAAATTTCATGGTTGCTTTTTCTATTTCTATGAGGAATGCCATTGGGATTTTGATCAGAATTGCAGTAAATCTGTATAGTGCTTTTGGTAGTATGGCCATTTTGGTAATATTATTTTTGCCTATTCATGATCAAGGTAGATCTTTCCATTTTCCAAGGTTCTGTAGTTTTTCTTGTTTAGATCTTTCACCTTTTTCATTAAGTTGCTTCCCAAGTATCTTATTTTTTTGAAGTTATTCTAAATGGGGTAGTTATCTTCATTTCTTTCTCAGAAGATTTTTCACTAATATACAGAAATGCCTTTCATTTATGGGTGTTGATTTTATATCCTGCTACATTGCTAAATTTATTTACTAGTTCTAGATGTCTTCTGGTGGAGCTTTTTGAGTTTTCTAGGTTCACAATCATATCTAGCATTTGTAGGTAAATGGATAACATTGGAGAATATAAAGTTAAGTGATGCTAGCCAATTCCAAAAAATGCCAAATGTTTTGTCTGATATAAAGAGGCTGACTCATAATGGGGTAGGGAGGGAGAGAATGAGAGAAATGGATGAATTTTAGATAGAGCAGAGAGATGGGAAGAAAAGAAAGGGGGCAGGGAATTAACAAGGATGGTGAAATGTAATAGAGTTCATTATCAAATGTACATGTATGAAGACACAAATTGGTATTACCATACTTTATATACAACCAGGGATATGAAAAATTGTGCTCTATACATGGAATAAGAATTGTAATGCTTCTGTTGTTACTTATCTTAAAAAAAATGATAAAAATATGAAAAAAAAGTTTATAAATTATATACATTAAAATGTGCATATTACATATAGAATATATGTTTATATATAGGTCTAGGGGAAGGCAAGTCTCTCTCCTGAATTTTTAAAAATCACTTAATTTATTAATTTGTTCTAACTTGCTATTAGAGCAGAATGCATTTAACTTCATAGTACA
Source organism: Marmota flaviventris (assembly GCF_047511675.1). NCBI lineage: Eukaryota > Metazoa > Chordata > Mammalia > Rodentia > Sciuridae > Marmota > Marmota flaviventris. Next base: position 43,314,933 of record NC_092516.1, on the reverse strand, counting down.
CAAGTGGAGCACAAAATTTTATTTCTCTTATACCGAAATTATAGTTACAAAACCCGTGTACCTCTACTTTGTGTACAAAAAATTTCCATCTCATTCCACTATCTTACTTACCTCTATACCTTCTCCCATCACCTCCCTCCCCTTTGTCTTATTCAAAGTTTCTTCAGTTCTTCCATGCTACCTCACACTTCCCTCATTTTGGATCAGCATCCACTTAGAAAAGTAAACATTAGGTCTTTGGTTTAGTGGATTGGTTTACTTGCCTTAACATGATATTCTCCAACTTCATCCATTTACTTCCCAATTCCATAATTTTATTCTATTTTAATGCTCAGTAATATTTCACTGTGTATATAAACCATATTTTCTTTATCCATTCATCTATTGAATAGCATATAGATTGGTTCTATAGTTTGCCTATTGTGAATTGTTTTTCTATGAACATTGATGTGGATAAGCCACTGTATTATACTGTTTTTAGCTCTTGTTGGTCTAAACTGAGGAGTGGGACAGCTGGGTCAATGATGGTTCCTTTCCAAGTTTTCTAAGGAATCTCCTTATTCTTTTCCAGGTTGGTGTCACCAATTTAGAGACCTACCAACAGTGTAACAGTGGGCCCTTTTCTCCACATCCTCACCAAAATATATTTTTGCTTGTATTTTAATAACTGTCATTCTGATTGGAGTGAGATTAAATTTTAGAGTAGTTTTGATTTGCAATTCTTTAATTGCTAGAGATGTTGGATTTTTTTTGATTGATTGATTACTTATTTTAGTTCCTTAGCCCATTTCATTTAGTGATTGGGAAACTTGTTTTTTTGGTATTAAGTTTTTTAAGTTCTTTATATATTCTGGAATTTAGTGTTCTATCTGATGTGCATGTGGTAAAAATTTGCTCCCACTCTCTGGTATCACTTTTTGCCTCACTGATTGTTTCTTTTGCAGAGAAGAATGTTTTAAGTTTGAATTCATCCCATTTAATGACTCTTGTTTCTATTTCTTGTGCTGTAATAGTATTTTTAAAAAAGCAAAATTTCAAATACCCTAATTACAGGTATATGACATCATGCATAGCAAAACAGTTCATCTTGATTTCAAGCCCATTCTCTTAAGGCCGTTGGGTCTATGGCCATGTCATAAAATTAGAAATATACCATTAATCAATTTAAATAATAGACTCAAATCTTTGGATCTGGAGAAAAAACATATACACACACACACACACACACACACACACACACCATACACTTTCTGTTAGAGTTAAATAATATATTTCAAACCCTAATCAATCTTCCTCTGTTCATATTAACACTGGATTTGGGCATTTTGTTCCAGTAATAAGGCATATTTTATATACATTTAAATTTCCAGGAAAATCTTAGAAGTTTTTGCTTTGATTTCTTCTTTAACAAAAAGTAAAGCATGGAAATAGTTTGACCAGTTATTATTATAGATTAACTTGGGAAAATGGTCACTTTTATAATAGTTTTATCTTTTGTAAAAATGTTAAATATTTGAGTCTTTTATGTGATTTTCTGTATTTTTATTTTCTCAAATACTGCATATTCCTTTTATAACTATACTTTCATGAAATGCAATATTCATGTGACATCGGCAAAAAACATACATTGTATTTTATAGTATTTGTCAAACTGGATATAATACATCAAAAAAATTCTAGCTCCTAGAATTTACTTTTTATAAAATTTAATAATTATTTCTTTCTCTTTAACCATGCACCTTGGTTCCAACTCTGGAGGAATATGGCTGTATTCTCATTTACAGTTGGTTTAATTTTAGTCTCTGTTTCTTGTGTGAGTGTATCATATACATTTCATTACAAAATAGTTTCTACAAATGGATAATAAAAGTTTAAATTATTATTTTCCTCTTTTGTGAATGTATTTATTCCACATTTTCATCAATACTATTTAATTCATCTATATGATATGATTTTGAGTTTTTATCATTATTTAACACTTAGATATATCCCTTTTAAAGTGGCTCTTCAAGAATTTATTCTGTTTTTCTTTTGCAATATGTTTTATTTTTTTCTTCTTATAAGCATTCGATTATATGTGAGGAAATTATTTTTTTTTACCTTGTCACTTTTGCACCTTTAATGTAAAAATTTGATGAATAGATTTTTTTGTATTAATATTTTGTAATTCATAAGTTTAAAACTGTTATATTGTATAATTTTGAAAACAAATAAACTATTTTTTTTCTTTTGTGATATTAGGGATTCAACCAAAGTGTCCTATTGCTGAGCATATTCTCAGTTCTATTTTAAATTTTATTTCCAGATGGGGTTTGCTCAATTTCTTCAGTTGGCCATAAGTTTTCAATTTCATGTCTTAGCCTCCAGAATAGAAGATATTTCAGGTGTGCACCACCATATGCACCCTATCTTTTGTATGAAACCCTGAGCTTTGTACTTTCTTACATATTTCAGTATTATTTATTAATAACTTATATTCAGCATTTAATGTGTCAAAATATGTTGTTATAATTTCTGAGTTAAGGGATAAAATAGCATTTTATTATCACACTGTTTTCCCAATATCCTAGCATCTTTCTTTGAAATGAATGCCATTTTTTCTCTTCTATGCACAGTAATCTTCATTATGTATAACTGCCTAAGTAACAAGAGACTTATTAAGAGTTTTGTTGTTGTTTTCTGAAGTTCCACCATTTATTTTATTATGAGGTTTACCCTGATTGATTTAAATTCATAACATCAATCATGTGGCATCATGGTAGTTCAGTCAGCAGTAGACTTTATGTACAACAGTGGATATATCAAAAGTTTTAGCCATGTACTTGTCTATATCATCTAGATTCTTGTCATTACACTCAGAGAATTGGAAAATTGCAAAAGATTCTTAGGATAAATTTTCCTGAGTGTATTTCCATCAAGTGAGAATTTATTATATATGCATATATTTGAAATTATATACTGTATATTTGAGATAATTTTTCTTTGTTGAATTTTCAAATTTGCTTGTGCTTTTTAAGTTGTATCTGCTTTTTTTTTTTTTTTTTTTTTTTTTGTACTGAAGATTGAACTCAGGGGTGCTTAACCATGAAGCCACATCCTCAGTCCTTTTTTTATATTTTATTTAGAGACAGAGTCTTGCTTAGTTGCTAAATGCTCACTAAGTTGTTCAATACTATATATATTGTATATAATATTGTCTTAGAATTTATGATCCTTTTTTTTATCCTCCTCAGTCACTGGAACTAAAGTTGTCCATCACTAGACCGGGCTCATTTGCTTTTTAAAAGCACCAACATTGATATTGGTAACTCTCTCTGTGCTATGTTCATCTTTAATAGCTTCTAATTTTGCTCATTTGCTTAAGATTTTCTTTACTTTTAGTTTATAAAATTTACTTTTCATTGGAATGGATGATTTGATAATAAATTCTAGTCATTTTATGGCTTACTAAGTTTTTTTCTGTATGTTTTATTTCAACCTCAGGTTTAGATGAATTCCATTTTTTTTCCAGCTCTATGGAGGTCTAAGTAAAATATAATATCCTGTATAGATATTGTTAATGAAATGGAACCACAATTTTACCCAGTTTTTCGACTTTGCAGTGTATACCCAAATAATATAAAATCAGCATACTCACATTGACACAGCCACATTAATGATTATAGCAGCACAATTCACAATAGCTAAGCTATAAATACAACCATTCAATGATGAATGGGTCCATTCAGTGATGACAGGATAAAAAAATGTTGCTTATGTACACAATAAACTATGAATCAGTCATAAAGAAGAATGCTTTTATGACATTTGTCAGTAAATGGATGAATCTGGAGATTTTATGCTAAGTAAAACAAACCATTTCTTTAAAACCAAAGGTTGAAAGTTTTTGCTGATATGTGAAATCTAAAGCTCATAAAGTGGGGAAGGGTAAGAAAAAAAGATCACTAGATTGCACAATGGTAAACAATAAATAAATAAACAAAAGGGAAAGGGATAGAAATATTAAAGACATATATGTCTTTAATATTTCTATCCTCTAACATATACTCAGCCTACCATGATAGCCACCAAAAAGAACAGGATTTTAATTAGTATAAGATATATCCCATGCTTTCATAATGCCATAAAAATTGATTTTACTATCAGGTAGAACTAGAAAGAACCATTAAAATAAAAAAAAATTATATTTGTTTGTAAAGCTACATGTATATTTTATTATAAACATCATACAATATATACATCAATCAAAGTTTTTATATATATGTATTTATTATTTTGTATGTTATAAATTGTTAAAATTATAAAAAGGAAAATCCAAACAGGATTGTTTTTGCTATTTTTTATATTAATAACATACTAAATACCATAAAATGTTTGAAATTAAATTCATTGTTAAATATTTCCATTAAGTGGTCTGTCTACCTTGTTACATTTCAAAATTTCTCTTATATCATTGGTATTGGAATTACTAGAGATTTCACTACATATTCAGAATAGCCAGATCCATCAGAGAAATAAGAAATGAGATTCTACACTTTATTAAATCTCTGATTAGTGGTTGTGCATTAAAATTTGATCATTCCCTTTCTTAATTACCATTATTTTCTCATCTGAACAATGTGTGTAATATAGATTATAATATAAAAAATTACAAAATATATATTTTGTGGTAATGCCTGAGTTTTATATTGTGTTTCATAAATGCAGAGTATATATACTTTTTTGAACTTAAATCAGTTTATCTGCAGAAGTAGATAATAGTATCATTGTGTTCCAAAACACCACCTACATGATAGTATATTAACTCTCATTTTAACTTCAATTACCTTACAGACTGTGAAAATGTTCATGTGTTCAATGTGTTATTTATTTATGTTTTCTTATTTCAGGACCTGTTAAAATTCAGGGATATAGCCATTGATTTTACTGAAGAAGAGTGGGAATGCCTTCAGCCTGCTCAGAAAAACTTATATAAAGATGTGATGTTAGAGAACTATAGAAACTTTGCCTTCCTTGGTAAGTTTAATTTCCCTTTAAAATTTTTAATTAATAATTATTATTTAATTTACTTCTGTTGTATCTTCTGGGAACTTCTCTATGAGTTTCAGATTTGTGTTTCAAATAAAAAGGACATTTTTAGTACAAATATTGTACTCTTTATATTATTGTACTCTTTAATCTCTCTCTTTCTTGGTGTGTTGTACATTCTCCACTTTAGATAAGTAGTACTTAGCATAATTTAGTGATGTAACTATTGTAGTCTACACATAACAGGGGACACAGCTGAGACGTTCAAATGGAGAAAACCAAACTAAAAAATGTTGGCAGAGTAGTTATTCAGCAGAAAAAATTTTCAGATGCTTAGCTTTATTTCTTTTGATTGTAATCATTGAACACATACTGCCCTACATTTATTACATTTTCAAATTTTTTGTAGTCCTCTGTTTTCTTCTTTAGTGATGTCCCAGTTTATTCAGATTAACCACCAAAACTTACCTTTTGTGCTGAGGGCCATCATGATCTGTTACAAATCTTGTGAGGAAACCTGTAAAGAAGCAAACAGAAGAGAGAGACACACTCACAGTGAAAAAGAACAAAGAAAAAAACTTGCCACTCCTCTTCATGGCTGCACATAGTATACCCCAAAATTACATAGCTTCTGTTACCATGACTACATTATAACCTAGTGTTATTTTAACCCCAAGTGCTAGCTAATGAAGATAAGGTACAGTTACTACAAACATAGAGCCCCTTCTCCCTAAGGACATTACCACAGAAACTAGATAGTGCACCTGTAGAGTTGTCTTAATAGCTTCAAGGAGAAACTGCCAGGCATTACTATTGTGGAACTCAGGGTTCCAGTTATCATCACCCCTACCCTTTCCTGCCTATTTCCAAAGTCAGAATACCTACAGCCTCCCCTCCTTTTTTAAGGCCTTTTGAATAAATAATATTACTTATCTTCTTAATGCTCGTGGGGGCAAAAAATAAGGCAGCCATTGAAAACAGCAAGTGCCAACATCAGTAAACATCCACCTATGAATATTTTTTGACCCAGATCAAATTGATTAAACATGAAATTATCCAATCTAACAAGGCTAAACATCAATCATCATGTTGGACCTTATTAATGATATCTTTAAGGTAATCTAACTCTTTTGAAATAAAATTACTATTATCACTTAAATTGAAGGAACACATGTTATTAAACTTCTGATATCCATTATGATGTAGCAATACCAGACAATCAATTGCAGCATGAATGTCAAGTATGGCTTGACAATGTTGTTTTTATTCTTTATTAAGCATATTAACGGCCATGGAGGCATGGCTAATACTTTTTATGATAGGATAGGTGAGTTTCATAATAGTTTTGTAAGCCCGTAGACCTAGTCCAGGAAAACCCTCTAAGGAGAATGTCAAAGCATCAAATTCTGCCTTAGTGTGAAGGTTTACTGAATTATCACAGTTTTTATCAAGAAGTATAGATCTTTTATAAATAAATTGCATAGGATGGTGACCTATTAAATACTATGTGGATGGTAAGGACACAGTTATTCTGCTAAGAAAAGAATGAATACCGTGAGAAATTTTTGCAAGTAACAATTTCATTCAAGTGAGTCAAGATATTTTAATGGGTTGTAGAAGTCCAGGATCTGACAGTACTGAATTTCCCACAGCTTATGTACAAAAAATGAGTAACACTGTTATTGAGACCAAAACATTTACAGAGTTTTGTGTGAGTTTAGCAATCAAAGCAGTAACTAAGTTATCCGGAGTACATTCTAACCTATTTGAGCCAACACCTTTTGAGCTAAGGCTGTTAATGGTTTTATATCCCTCCAAGTAAGTGGAATTATAGTGTCTTGTGTTCATCTTTTAATGTTTCTCCTCATCTGAGGAGAATGATTATTCTCTTCTTTGAAGGGACTCTTATCTTCCAGGGTTAAATGAAACTTTTGAATCAGCTTGTGAAGTCTCTGATGTACATTCAACATTCCTATATTTTATACATCAAGCTAGAGTCAAACAGGACATGTTGGCATAAGTATAGCAGTTCATGCTTTTCCCCACATGATCAAAGGCATAGGATCTTGTCATGCTGGTCAGGTGGAATCTTATATATTACATTTTTTTTTTTTTTGTAATGGCTGTTTGAGAATAAAATGTCCATTGAATGCACATGACCAATTTTGATTATTAACTTTATGTTGTATATTGAGCACCTTAACTGTAAATAAAACAATATTTAATACATATTAATATGAGAGAGGCTAGATCTTTGTTTGTCTCTGTTTTAAAAGGCAAGTATTAGGATACAATTTGCTCATTCAACCATAGCTCGTCCAAAAGGATTATGAGAAATTTCATTATTTAAAACTATATCTCATTGACTAAAAATTGTGCAAAAGGATGAGATGTAAAGGCAGGGGCATTATCCATCTTTAAACAAATAAGGCTTCTAGGAGCAGATTACGTTTGGTTTCTTTCCATGCTCTCTGCTGGAACTGAATTGGCAGTTTTGTTTTGTTTTTTTGTTTTTGTTGTTGTTTTTAGATTCAATTCTGTTAGTCAATTTTTTTCTTTTGTATTGTGACTTGCAACAATGCATTAATAATCATAAATATTTTGAAGTGAATAGCTCATTATACTTCTATTTTGTAAGTTGTTTTCTATATTTCTTATTATTTTCTATTTTGATTAATGATTTAATTTCTGGATCATTGTTTTTTATTGTGGTATGCTTGGATTCTTTTCATATATATATATATATATATATATATATATATATATATATATATTCCCTTTATATATCCTATAAGTTTTGAATTTTTCCAGTATTTCACAAGTTGCTTAGACTTGTCTTAACATTGGTCCTGTTTGATAAGCCTCTCCCATATTGGTAACATTTCAGCTTTGCACACTAGGAATCCCCATGTCATTTATTCTTAAAAATTATAATTTTACTCTCTAAACTTTCTTTAAATAGTTATTTAGTGTTCTTTGAGTAATTCATAATGGTCAGTACCCTAATGTTCAGTTCTTAATGTTTTTTTCTTCTTCTTTTGTTACTTGGATTAAGCCATTCTAATCTTTGTTTATATTTGCTGTACTGTTTTTTATTTGTTCATTAAAGGAGCCAACAGTAGATTATATAGTAAATTTTGGGGAAAAATGTATAAAAACTTTAAAAAAAATAAAAATACACAAGAACAGTGCTGAATCCTTGTAATATTTGCTAATTGGGAGGCCATGCAAAAGTACTTCATGTTTGAGGGAAGTCACAGAAATTTAGAAACAGCATGACTCAAACAATTTTAAAAAGGCTTATAGTTCAGTGATATAGAATTTTTTCAAGCACCACACATGAAAAATTAAAAGTTTGATGATGTAAAGATCCAGAAATTCCAGTACTAAATATGTATCTATGAACAATTAAATCAGAAAATTGAAGAGATACCTCTGCTTTTGTGTTTAGTGCAAACATTGTTCTCAGTATTAAAAGTAGGCACTCAATGTATGTGCCCATCAATGATCAAATGAGTAAAAATATTGTACTTATATACTATTATTAGTTAGTAATGAAAATATTTTGTCTCATAAAGTGTTTTAAGAAATACATGTAGGACTTTGCATTAAGTCAAATGTGGCAGGCAGAGATTAAGTTGCAGGAGCACTTGATTCACATGTAGAAGTCAGTAATTTAGTGAGTAAAATTGTGCTCACCAGATACTGTGTTTTGTGTAGGGTTGATATTATAGTCAAAGTTTCCATAGTTTTGTTTTATTGATCATAAAGAGGGTCAAGAGTTTTGTTTTATCAAATGGTGAGTGTATTATGTTCTTCATAAATACTAGTTGAAGGAATACAATACCTTGTAAGAACAAAACTGATAATTATATGAAATAATGATTGTGTTAATTCATTCTGTTTAGTCATATTATCTTTTATATATAGTATAAAATACCATGATATATTTAGTAAATAAACAAAGTTGTATTTGTCAATGAAAGAAATTGTCATATCACATGAATTTACAAATATGAAAATCAATTTATTACACTTGATTGTCAAGTGTTGACTTCAGCCAAGTATTATGGCATAGACTATGCAACATTTTTATAGTCTTTTAAAATGTTTTTATGGAAAATTTTATAGACATATATGTGTATATTTCTTAGTAAAATTTGTTCATATTTGGTTTTAAGAGTCCATAGCCTCTTTACCCTTATTGACTATTTGTGGTATTATCACTCAAAATTTACTAGTTATTTTCACATCTCTATGTCATGGTAGACAAAAACCAGGTTTTGGACACTCTTTGAAAAAGCCACAAATGTTTGTATACATTTTACATTTCTCTTATTCTACTGAGAGTGAAGATAGCTGCTAGATATTTCCTAAATATGTAATGCTATCTTATGGAGGACAAAAGGCTGTGGATGATAAAAATAGCATACTTTACTTCTCTTTGTTATATTACTCTTCTTAATGATGTACTCCTCTTGGATACTGTGGTCTCTAAAAGAATTTGGGTAATATTCTCAAGTTAATTGTGTTTGTACATTTTTATTGAACTGATATATTTTTTAATTCATGATGACTTTGAACATACTAATCTGCTACACTCCTGATGTACTTATTTTACCTTAATTTCACATTATGTATGCAAAGTATATTTATCCCACTCTAGTAGGTATTGTTTTTTAAAAATTTTTGTTTATTTCAGTCATGGCTTCTCAAGACACCCAAGAATATTCACCAGAAAAGGTTATAAAACATATATTTCATAAAGTGATAAGTGTAAAATATAGAAGTTGTAATCTTGACTATTTACATCAAAAGAAAATATGGAAAACTACAAGTGAGAGTGAACACCAGAAATCATATAAAAATTCAGAGCTTGTTCATCACCAGAGAATTTATACTGGAGAGAAGCCCTACAAATATAAACAATGTGACAAAGATTTTTGTAAAAAAATAGGTCTTACTTACCACCGAAGAACCCACACTGGAGAGATGCCCTACAAATGTAAAGAATGTGGAAAAGCTTTCAGTCTAAAATCACACCTTATTTACCACAGCAGAACACACACTGGGGGGAAGCCCTACAAATGCAAAGAATGTGACAAAGCTTTCAGTCGAAAATCATACCTTATTTGCCACAGGAGAACTCACACTGGAGAGAAGCCCTACAAATGTAAAGAATGTGGCAAAGCTTTCAGTCAAAAATCACACCTTATTCACCACAGCAGAACTCACACTGGAGAGAAGCCCTACCAATGTAAAGAATGTGGCAAAGCTTTCAGTCAAAAAACAGACATTATTTACCACAGCAGAACTCACACTGGAGAGAAACCCTACAAATGTAAAGAATGTGTCAAAGCTTTCATTAAAAAATCACACCTTATTTGCCACAGTAGAACTCACACTGGAGAGAAGCCCTACAAATGTAAAGAATGTGTCAAAGCTTTCAGTCAAAAATCACACCTTATTCACCACAGCAGAACTCACACTGGAGAGAAACCCTACAAATGTAAAGAATGTGGCAAAGCTTTCAGTGAAAAATCACACCTTATTTGCCACAGCAGAACTCACACTGGAGAGAAGCCCTACAAATGTAAAGAATGTGGCAAAGCTTTCAGTCAAAAATCACACCTTATTCACCACAGCAGTATGCACACTGGGGAGAAGCCCTACAAATGCAAAGAATGTGACAAAACTTTCAGTCGAAAATCAAACCTTATTCACCACAGCAGAATGCACACTGGGGAGAAGCCCTACAAATGCAAAGAATGTGACAAAACTTTTGGTCGAAAATCATACCTTATTTGCCACAGGAGAATTCACACTGGAGAGAAGCCCTACAAATGTAAAGAATGTGGCAAAGCTTTCAGTCAAAAAACAGACCTTATTTACCACAGGAGAACCCACACTGGAGAGAAACCGTACAAATGTAAAGAATGTGGCAAAGCTTTCAGTCAAAAATCATACCTTATTCAACACAGAAGAACTCACACTGGAGAGAAGCCCTACAAATGCAAAGAATGTGACAAAGCTTTCAGTAAAAAATCACATCTTAATCGCCACAGAAGAACTCACACTGGGGAGAAGCCCTACAAATGCAAAGAATGTGACAAAGCTTTCAGTCGAAAATCATACCTTATTTGCCACAGGAGAACTCACACTGGAGAGAAGCCCTACAAATGTAAAGAATGTGGCAAAGCTTTCAGTCAAAAAACAGACCATATTTACCACAGCAGAACTCACACTGGAGAGTAGCCCTACAAATGCAAAGAATGTGGCAAAGCTTTCAGTAGAAATTCACACCTTATTTGCAACAGGAGAACTCACACCGGAGAGTAGGCCTACAAATATAAAGAAGATGGCAAAGCTTTCAGTTGAAAATCACCTTATTTGCCACAGAGAACTCACGCTGGGGAGAAGCCCTACAAATGTAAAGAATGTGGAATAGCTTTCAGTCAAAAAAATAGATCTTATTTGCCACAGAAGAACTCACACTGGAGAGAATCCCTACAATTGTAAAAAATGTTTCAAAGCTTTCATTCGAAAGTCACACCTTATTTGCACAGCAGAATCACACTGTAGTGAAGCCTCACAAATGCAAAGTATGTGACTAAGTTTTTACTCAATTATCAACCCTTATTTGCCACAACAGAATTCACACTGGAGAAAAGCCCTATAAATATAAGGAATGTGGCAAAGCTTTCAGCCATAAATCAGGCCTTATTCACCACATCAGAACTCACACTGGAGAATAGCCCTACAAATGTGAATAAGTGGCAAAACATTTAATAAAAAATAAAACTTTATTCAGCACAGCAGAAGACACCCTGGTGAATGTGAAATATAAATAAAGTGATAATACTTTTAAAGAAAAACTAAACCTCATTAACAACAGAATTTATACAGAAAAGAACCCCTACTAATGAAAACAATGTAGCAAAGCTTTTAATAAGAAATCAATTCTTTTTCACCACTAAGCTATTTATTCTGGAAAGAAGACATAAATGTAGAGAATGTAGAAACATTTTCAATTATATATCATACATTACTAGACATCAGAGAAAACACACTGGAGAGAAGATTTACAAATGATACCATCAAACCATTCCTCTAAGAAAGAGTCAACATTTAATCCTCACCACAATAACCATAGAAGAGACAAAGTTTTGAAATGTGAAAATTGACAATGTGACAATGCCTCCAAAATTTATTCACCAATACTCAGCACCTGTGGATACATACTGGTTAGAGAAAATACAAATGGAAAAAAATATTTCATAACCATATAATTATTAAAAACTACTGATTTTTGGAGAATTCATTGTGCCCAGAAACCCTAAAAAGTTAAATAATATTTTGAAAACTTATTCAAATTTTGAATTCATTGAACATCTGAAAACTCATACCAGTAGTGAACATTGAACAGATTTTGTCCAAAATGTATGCCTTGTATAAAAGTGAAACATTTATAATAAACACTTTGACAAATGTGAGAGTATAGTAAAGTCATTATTTTACATTACACCTTGATGTATATGAGGGTCAGTAAAAGACATTACTCATTTAAATATAGAAAATAAGTAGTTGTCTTTAACTTTTGCTTAAATTTTTTAAGCATTATCAAGTTATTTGGTAGAAATATCAGTCATAAATATCATATATGCATAGTGCAGAAATCTCATCTTTGAAAGCATATAATTTTTGTTTTCTAAATCAAAAAATTATGATTTTCATTTTTGAATACTGGAGAAAAGAATTATATGAAATCTATTTTTTTGATGTTTAACACTGAATTGTAACATTTTAAACTGTATTTTTTTTTTTGTATTTCAGTTTATATTTAGGGATTTTTAAACACTGAGCCACATTCTTAAGCCCTCTCCCCACTTTTTCAAATTTTGAGACTGTCTTGCTAAGTTGCTTGAAACCACACTAAGTTGCTGAGGCTGAATTTAAAGTTCTGAAACTCCTCAGTTTCTCAATTTGCTTGGATTACAAGCATGGACCATCATTCCCAATTTATAGTGCATTGTTTTTACCTATATTTACGTTATGTATTCAATATGTCCTTATAACTGAATATTTGTTTATATGTTAACACTCATGTATTTCATCCTGTTGTTAAATAACAGACATCACATTGTTCCACTTGACTAAATGTTTTATGTAACAGTAAAACATACTACTGAGTAAATAATACTGTAGCATCTCTTAATTCTTTTACACATTTTAATAAAACTTAAAGTGGAATATAATTTGCATAAGCCAGATCATTATATTTTTTTTTCTGTATGTATTTATGGTGAAATTATGAGTTATAAGAAAGACATAGATAAAGAAAATAAGCCCCAGATTTTCATATCTTGAATTACAAATTTTAACATTTTAATTTTTTAACATTTTAACATTTCCTAGTGATTTGAATAGACTGAATTTCCACAAACTTAAAGTTAGCTCTTGCATGAGAGAAGAGCTTTATCTTTCTTGTGTGTGCATAATAGCCTTCTAGACATCAGCCTCATTGGAGACATTTCATTTTTCTCTGAATGAGATCAATGATCAGTGTTTTCATGTACATTAGTAAATTTCTGACATCACTGTTATTTTATAGGTAGTGTTATTTCAGGGCAGGAGTCTGAGAAATGGATCTGGAGTCAAGGTTGAGTGAGGTCTTATACTTATGACAAAATAATTAGTGAGCTATGTTTCATAGTCTTATTTTCTGTGGACCAATTAATAAGAGGTAAACTGATAAGGTTGTATGTAAAGATTAAGTTTCTTATGATTAAATGTTGTCTTACCAGCTACAATAGGGATTATTATACATGGAATCCATACAAAAATCATATTGAATATCATTCACAATTTTATTAATATTACATATAATTCATGAAGAACTGAGTTTACAATAATATATGGCTAAGAACAAGGTCTGGGGACATTGTACACTCTCCAATATGGACACATTTATAACAGTTTAATTATACATGAAACTACACTAAATGAGAATAAAAATCAATTGGATCAACACACAACAATATACAAATAAAAACTTTTAAAGACTTAAACAAGAGACCAATAATGGATGAAGTGTGGCTTCCGAATGGTAGGGAGATAATGGACATATAACCAAAGGTAATTGAAGAAAGATAAATTACCCGCTTTGAGCTAGAACAGCATTTGAAAGAAATAGAGTGTCAAAGTTATCAAAGATTATTCACTTCCATTTGTATGCTTTGCAATACATTCCGAAAGATTTCTGCATGTTTTATTTCAGTCAAATTGAAGAACAATCCAGAAAGTTAAAAAAAAAAGAAGTATTGCTCCTCTGGTTTGAAAAGCAAGAAAAAAATAGAGAGAGATTTATTGAGCTAGAAAAAGTTACTAGTTAAAGGTAAAAAATAGAACTGAGATTTCCAGAGTCTCGGTATAATGTATTTCAGCCATCCCTGGTTTCACAGGGCATTTTTGGTTAATAAAGGATTTGTTCACTTACATACAACTTACAGAACATTGCTGTTTTTAGTCAGTCTTTTCCATTAATAACAATGATGTACCTTTCAAGACTTTCCAGCCACAAAAATACACAATTTCAGAAATCTTCTGGTTCATCCTCCATATATTCTGCTAAAAAATATGAGGTAATTATACTGTGTATTATGACCTCAGGCTATGAGCCTTCAAATTACCTTAAAATACAAAAGAATATTTTATGTTTATTTTTAAATATTGTTTTTATATTTCAAACATTCAAATCAAATTCCACAGTAATCAATGATACAAAAAACCACAAAAAAACAACTGCAATTTGGTGTCTCATCATGACTTTTCAATACCTGCTGTAGATTGCCTGTGGGTTCAACTTTTAATTTAAAAAATAATATTTTTTTCCATACAATTGGGGTGAAGTGGAGGACAAAATCTCCTGCATTGTTTTCCTGGGCAAGTCATCTAACTTGAAACAACTGAACCCCAAATAAAAATATCTTTACATTCTAATTATATCAGTTCTTAACTAATCTAGCATAAAAAAAATCCACTTTCTTCTGATTGAATACGTTAGCCCAAAGATATGTAACCTGGGAGTTAAAAGAAGTATGACATAAATGAAGAGGTCTTTTTTGCATAAGGCAAATTGCACTTTTTTGACATACATTGGGCATAGTTATGTACAAAGCTTTTCGTTATAGACCTAGGGTACCAGTTCCTCTTCTCCATGATCTCCACCTCTAGAGTTAGCAAATATTTAAGTACAAAATACCCGTTGCTATATTTTGGATCTTGAATGTCCACAGGTCTCCAGCCAGTGGTGCTATTGGGATATGGTGGAACCTTTAGGAGGTGGGGCCTAGTGGGAGAAAGTCAGGTTATTTGGAGCACGCCCTTAAAGGAAATATTAGGAGCCTGACGGCTCCTCTTCCTCTCTCTGCTTCCCCAGCTGCCATGAACAGCTTTGCTTCCTGATGTCTTCCATATCATGACGTTCTGTGCTTCATCATAGACCCAAAAGCCACAGCACCAACTGACCATGGTCTGTCAACTTTGAAACCATGAACCACATTGAAAATTTTCTCCTCTAAATTGATTTATTTCAGGTTTTTTTCTCTTTAATCCATTTACTGATACACATCCATCCTGGACTAGCTGAGTGTAAATACCTGAGAAACATTAGTGATAAAATATTTCCCTTTACAAAGACTGGTAAACGGAGTGCAAGTGCTGAAAGCAACAGTTTTTCCCTCGGTTTGTTTAATATGTTATTGTCCCAGTTTTTAGTGCTCCTGGTGCTACTCGACAATCCACAGTGTGGACAAATGCTGCTCAGATGAAACCCAAGTCAAATAATCCACCCTTCCAAACACTAATGATAGCTTAACTGGTTCACAGGTTTCAAGACCCTAGTGTCCAGTGAGAGCCATTAGAGTTCTTTAGAAAGAAATATATACAATTGGTAAAGGGACTGTCCAGGCATTGTCTATAATGACTCCAGTTAGCCTGGTATCAATGTTTTGTCTATGGCTGTTACTTGGTTCAATGGCAAGATAAGGGGACTCTTTTAACAATTTACAACTTACTTCTTCTTGTATACAAACATACACTCACGCACGCACACATGCATGCACACGCAATCAGGCACATAACCAAAAAGTAACAAAACAAATGCATAGAGGGCTTTGGTGGGAGAGGAGGGCTGCTAAATAAATAAACATCTTTACAGACAGAACACTTAGGCTGCAGAAACGACCTTGAGGTTTCTGAGAAGTCCATGCAGAGGTCTGCGTGCTAGAAGGAAACTTTTTGGAGGCTTCCTCATCAGGCTGCTTGCTGCTGGGAGATGGGAAAGTCCGGAATATAGCTGGGAAGACATGGCCTTGTGAGCAGAGAGCAGAGAATGTTCAGTGGGGGCAGGGTCCTTGGAGACAAGCTGCTCCTTTCCAACTGCATGTGCATTTGGCTGCTGGGGGCCCGGAGGCTGGTGGCCTTTTTCAGCATTGTCATCCCTGGCACTCTTACTGTCCGACTTGACAGGGCTCCCACGTGTCTTTTTAGACAGCAAGGTTGTCTTGCCAAGGTCCATCGACCGCCTAGTCTCCTGTATCTCAAGGCTGACTTGAAGGAGGACAGCCCCCTATCCTCAGACTTGCTGTCCCTATTCAGACCAGACTGCACACTTGGGCTGGGGGGGCAGGGTGCAGGGTGGCCACAGAGGAGCTCTGTACATGTTTGCCTTCACCTCTGCCCTCCCCGGCTCTGGCCTGGCTCACCCAAGAGGAGCTGGGTTTGGAGATGGAGGTGACACTGGCTCTGTGGGAAACCAGGCTTTGTCTGGAGCCCTCCCTACTCACGGTTCACTCTGAAGTCCTGTTCTTCCCAGAAGGGAAGGGGCCCCTGCTGGCAGAGCATGAGGCTTTTTTGGCAGATGTAGAGGAGACAGTGTAATCGAGGGCAGAAGCTGACTTCTGCTTCTGTGGTGAGGGAGATGATGAGGAATCATGGGACTGGGGGGATAACTTCTTTTTAGACTGGGTAGAAGCAGGGCATGAATGCCTTCCATGGGCCCTGGAAGAACCTGCTTTGCTTCAAGAGCAAGAAGGCTTTAGAGAAACTTTGGAAGGAACAGGAGAAAAAGGGGATGTACTTGAAAGAGATGATTCTTGGCTTGCCAAAGATGCTCTCCCCTTTGCAAGCTTTGACCTGGCTCAGAAATGCCTTTGGAGCTGGGAGACCTCTTGGTTGTGCTCTCTGGTTCTATTTTTGAGTAAGCCTGGGTGGCCTGGGGGTTTCACTTCTTTGACTGGAGAGCAGTCCATGAGATCACTATGATCCATGTAAGCAATCTGGTTATTGTTATCAAATGCATTGGAGACAGGTGGTAAGTGATCCCCTTGGGCTAAGTTTTTGCTCTGTGTATCTAAAATTGAACACTGGAGTTCAATTTTTGGGTATCTGACTCATCTCTAAACACGCCCTCCTTGACAGCCAGGTGGACTCAGCTCACAGCCTTGTGCTCTTGTCAACTGCGACTATCACTTGTTTCCTGATAACTGCTGGAAAGGTTCCTCAAGCTGCCAAGGCAAGAGATGGAGACCTTGTCATCCACTGCCTCCCGGATCTTCTCTAAGGTGGAGGCAGAGCTATGAATTGGAGAGTCCCCTTGTTACCGCTGTTTACTGGTGATGAGTCCTTGCTTCCCCAATGCTGAAGTATAACACCAGAGAAGCACGCTGAGGCAAGTTTAGAGTGGAAAGTAGAAGCTTAAATAAGGACAGCAGAAAAGACTTCTCCCAGAGGAAGAAGGAGACCCAAGAGGTGGAATCCATGGAAGAGGGGAGGTCTTCCCTCTTTTATAACTAAGGTCTTCATTCAGCTTTCCCACATTTCTGTCAGCATTCCTGTCCTTTGTTCTATTACCTTTCAGTGATGGATTGTAGGTGGGAAGGCCCAAAGGGTGGGGATCAGGTGGGCCAAAGGAGTAATCTGGCCAGGAAGGACTTTTGGATTAGCATCTCCCTGTTTGCTTGGAGCTGCTTCATTAACATTTCCTTGGGATGGGATCTGGGCCTTGGGAACATTAACATTTCAATTTCCCAAGTGCTGCTCTGCTTTCTGTGGCTCCATTCTCTACGTGGCCTTCATTTTCAATTTTACTCAATATTAGACCCGATTTACCTAACTACACTAACTACCTATCTTTAAATCTGGCTTCAACCTGAGAAGTGGGAAGGAGAATTGGAGCACATCTGCAGCTTCACAGACAGGGACCAAGAAGGTGTCACACAATTTTCATTAACAGCCAAGGGGCTGGTCACAGATGATCTGGAGGATAAGCTCTGCCACTGGACACTCCTCAAAAATGGCTCACTTGAAAAGCCACCATCATGTTCACTCCTTTCCCCGGTCATTTCCATGGACTTGAAGAGCGAGGCAGGGAGGTGCCTCTGGAGGAGGCCGCTGAAGTCACACTGGCTTGCTTGCTCCCTGGAAGCTGGCTCACCCAGTGCTTGCACAGGGAAGAACTTGTGGAGCCGGCTACTGAGCTGTTAGCCAACCATAATGGGATGGCTGTCTGCTTTGGTAGAAGATTATATAGGCTGTCTGCGTGCACACCTTGTTCTCCAAGAGCTGCTGCACATCACTGTCATTGAAGCCACTGTCAATATCAGAGGCCATCCATGGAGTTCTTCCAGTATGCTGGGTAGTGCCCCCCTTGCATGGTGCCATGGTGATTGCACACAGCATACAGGTCATAGATGTTGTCCTCAGGGTCCCTCCTGAGTCCATAGGGCTGCCTCCATGGGGACCAATGGGATAGCAAACTCCAGCTGCTCTGGCTTCTCTTGACCACATGAAGAGTCATGTCCAGGCCAGTCAAGGGGAACTTGACCATGTTCTGAAGTTTCACATTTCTGTCTCCTTCCTTTCGAAAGCTCTTGAGGTGTATAGCACATCAGGCAGAGTGCACAGGCTCCGTGTGATGCTCCCCTTCTGCAGCTGCTTGCAGTGTGGGCAACACCAGGCATCATCTGGGGCCAGTCATTCCTCTTTGGCTTACAGTTGGAAACACTGGGATAAAGTGCAGGTTTGAGGTTTGATGCCGCTCCCTCTGCAGGCAGACACTTTCTGCATCTGGGATATACTCATCTTCAGTGTGTACAAATAAGAAATTTTTGTCTCCTTGTCCCATCCTACCACTAACTTCACATGAGCAGTGACACCTGGTCCACAAGGTTTTAATGCTCTTTCTACTGTTGGGTGGCACAGGGGCTGTTCCTCCTGGGGCAGCAAGTATGTAATTCCCACAAAACTGACCACATGCAAACTGAATGGACACACTTGAGTGCAAACAGGAAATACTTCATCTTCTCCAAAATTTTCTTCTGCAGAAGGTCCCATGCTATCATCTTCTCTAAATGCAGCATAAAAGACAGTCTTCCTGTGCTGCCCAGTGCAGGCTCAGTTACACACCAGCAGGACAATCTTGTCACTGCCTGCTCTGGTGGTGGGCAGGTCCAATTTCCCCTGCTTTGCTGCTGTTTATGTGCAGGAAGACAGTCTGATGATCCAAGCCAAACTTCAAGTGATTGAGATTGTTGTTTAAGTGAATTCCTATTTGAGAATTCCTTCAGGTCAAAATATTTCTGGAGTCTCAAAGCAAAAATGCCTTCACTTTCATGGCCTGTCTCCATGTCATCTGTAACACAAAAGGAAAGGTGGAATCCATCATAGATTGTCAACACAATCTGATCAGTGGGGATCTTTGTTTTCATAGATATTGCTTCCTGAAGTCTGGCAACAGTCCCAAACAGAGGCACAGCCACAGCAATCCTCATGTAATGAGGACATTTCCCTTGATACACTACAGTGAAATGGAGAGGTCTTATGTGGGTTAGAGAAATTGGCAAAGAAATGCAGAGGAAAAGATCTAAAGTGTTGCTCTGTTTCTGACAATGAGTACATGTCAAAGAAGATCTGCACTGGGCTTGAAAAAGTTCTTGTACAAAAGTGCTACACTCAGGAAAAGATGGTCCCTAGGGTATGACATCAGTCTCTGATGGAGGCTTCAGAGGAGGATGGCCACTCTGATTTACAGAAGGATTGAGGTCATCGTGAACTAGGTACAAAAGCCACAGCAGAGACTCCTGGGCATCATGCTCGGATTTCCCAATCCTGCAGTGCGTTCTTTGACCTAGTACTCTTGACATCAAGGCTGTGCTGCGGGGTGTACTCTAGGGGTGTACCCGGTGCGCCAGCTGCTCCGTGACCTCGCCATGGCCCCTTTGCGCACGTCCGGTAGGGCTCAGTCTGCACCGCCCGGTACTGGCCTAGCCCAGGTGGTTGGGAAGAGCTCGGTGCTGCTGAGGCGTTGCAGCACAGCGTTCAGAGCAGGCGTTGTGTGGTTGCGGCCCCCTCACTCCGGGCACTGGCTCCTGGTGCAGGCGGGCTGGCGGGCGAGTTGTGGGCCCTGGCCGGAAGCAGCTGTGAAGGCCGCTGTGGTCCGGGCTTTGCCCTGGGAGCAAAGGTGCCAGAGCATGGACAGCATCTTGAGGACGCAGCTTGGAAGCTGCCCACCAAATGCGCCAAAGAGGGCGAGGAGGGCGCGACCGCCGGCCACTCCAGAACACCCCTTGCTGAGGGAGCACTTCTCATTCCCTCCTGCCACCACCGGCCCTCCGGAGCACACATACCTTGGACATGGTGGCAGCCACTGACACTCCTCACCACGCCCACCTCCCCGCCTGGACCCGCCATGGCCTCCAGCGCATCTCGCCCTCTGCCCTCATTGGCTCTGAGGCTCTGCGCCCCACACACCCCAGTGGCCCCAAGCCAGCAAGCAACGCTATTTCAGGGTTTTCCACAGTTAGGAAAATCTGACTAACACACTTGTACCATGCGACCTCCATTATGGAACAGTGTTATCTGAATCCATATGTCCACACACTGCATTCACCATGGAGAGAGCAAGAAGGAGTAAATGATCCTCACTGTAGGGTGGGTGTGAATCTAATGGCAAAGCTATGCATGGGGACACATTACACAAGAACAAATAACGGACCCAGCATGGAGGAGAAAACCTGCTGAGTGACAGAGGAATCAGGAACTGTGGATGACATGTGGCATAGTGGGATGTTTGAGATGAACCCCAGGCAGTAGGGAACAACGTCACGGCAAGAAGTACTAGGAAAATATAAACACAATGCCATTTTATTTTCTATAAATCCAGACATGCAGACTTAAAGTAACAAAGTTTAAGAGGTATTAATAAATTATTACTTTATGTATAGAAACTGAAAGGTGAAAAATTTCCTAAATGTAAAAGATTATTAACTTTAACCTTGTTAACAGTTTCTACAATTTCATGTTACCACTTTAGCTGATTCAGAGAAATTTCTCCTTTCCTTTTTCAAAGTTTATCTTCAAACTTCTGTGAATACATTTGTTGAATTTTTTTTCTATAATTTTAGTGTGCATAATTATCTTAGTCCATTTTCAGTTGCTATTACTGAATACCACAGACAAAGTAATTTATAAAAAGAGTAAAGTTTTTTTTTTTTTTTTCCCAGCTCATGGTTTTGGGAATCAAATGGAAAAGTTATTCGTTTTGTTGGAGCCTTTTTGTAGATTCTAAAAGTGGTGTAGGGCATCACAGGATGAGGCAGAATGTACCATTTCAGGTTTCTCTGCCTCTTTTTTGTTAAAAGCAGAGTCCCATTTGTTACAATTCTACTCCTATTACCTCATTTAATCTTAATTACCTCCCGAATCCCATACAAGGATTAAATTTCTATCTTTTTAATAACCCACAATGGGTATTAAATTTCAACATGAATTTTGGTGGGGCATATGAATCATAATCACGACTCTACAAATTTCCTGTACACTATAAAAACATAACTAAAATCTTTATTAAATAGTGCTACTAGGGCTCAGGCAAATGTCTGGGGTAATGTTTCCAAATCTCAAACTTTGAAACAGGATTTGAATGTAATAAAATAAAAGGAAGAAATTCACCAATCCACTATCACATGTTCTTCTGTAGATTTAAGAAAATGTCTGCTATGAACTAATAACAGAGCTTCTGGGCAGAGGCATGTGGAGTGAAATGTGTTCCTCCAAGGTGAATCTACTGTTCCAGAATGCCATGACATCTATACAGTTTAGATTTATTCACAGGGAAGAAATTTTATTAAATAATGAAACTTTTGAATGATGCAGGACTTTGGGGCACTTGTGTAAGAAGCAACTCCCTGATGTTGATGGGAAGCACATAATTCCAAGTTGCAGATAATTGGCTGCAGAAAAAAGAGAAAATCATGAGACCTTAGAAGTCACATGAAGCCTATGGAATTCAGCCTTTAAATGAGGGAGGGATGATGGCAATTTTTAAAATGGCATGGCACATCCAGATTTCTGTTTCAGAGAGATCATTATGACAACAGTGTAGGGGAGGAAAGACTTCAGGCTTTATGCCCTGATGGGGACCTGTTTTGTGATTACGTGAGAAGATGGGACCTGTCAGCAGTGTCAGTTTGGGGAAAGAGAACATAATTTCAAACATATTAACCTGTCATTCAACAAATAGTTTGTGAACATTTAATAGGAGCCAACAATCATCCTGTGCCTTAAGAGGTAAAATCCCCAAAGCACTTGGGGCTTGAATGGATGTATTTGTTGAGCAGAGTTTCTAGCAATCTGCTAGCAGGAGGGAAGAAAGGGGGAAGCTCCTTTTGCCTCTGTAGTTTTACAAAGCCAATTCAAGAAGATGGATTTTGAATTTGGTCACAAATGAAGAGTCAATTTTGAGAGGCAGACATAGAAGAAAAAGGATGAAATCAGCCCAGCAGTCAAACAAAATTGTCTAAGGCCTGGGTGCTCCAGATCAGAGCCTGTGAAGCCAGCTTATCTAATTCAGCACTGGTGTCCACTAGTGGTAATGGACGATTCAGTTCATGTCAAGGAATATGCTCAGAAAACCTTTTCAGAACAAGATAAATTCTTTGAGTTTTATCTTGAATACAATGAATGGACACTGGAACATTTCACAGGGAAATTCAAAAATGAGATGAAGAATATGTACTATAGGGGGAATCCAGTCTTATGATTCTACCAAAGAATTTTAATGATTTAATGATTTAATTTTAATGACAGCATGGATTACTAAAAACATCCATATCTATGTTGTCTAATGCTTTCAAATTTCAATCCTAATGGTGACTATATATTTGTTTCTTCCTAAGATTATATATTCAACCTCCCCCCTGTTGAATATATCCCTAATCCTATCACTCACTTTATACTTTTCCCGATCGCCTAACGTCTATATTGATATCTATTTTCCTACAGTTTCCCAAGTCCATTCTTGTGGCTAACTCTTCCTGTGTGCTGATATTTACATTCATTCTCTAACAGAAACCCTATTGCAAAATAAATTTTTTTCCAAATGCTAAACTCACTCTTCATCCTAAACCTACACTGCAATGCTAACACTACTATCCCTATTTCAATGGATGTTCTCTTCTATATTCAATAATCCAAACTACCAGATCCTATGCCATTGTATATTGATTTATATGATATATCTGTGCAGAAGTGAATTCAAAACTATGTATCCAAATCAAGGACCCAATGCCTTTCTGTGCTTCAGATCTTACCTAGTTTTCTATTTTTGTACTTACATTTCACCTATACATTCTGATAAAAATCTCAGTTTCTCAATACCAGTATTCTCATCCAGCAGAATGACTCCTAACCCAAATTGAACATGATATTAACCCTAAACATACTCTGCTTCCTCAATCTAATTTCATGGAAGAGCAAGTACAGAGTTGATCTTGCAATACAGGTATGTACAAGATCCTACACCTGTTGAGAACCTCAAAGGTAGATGTAAAAATGATCCCTGGAGAGGATGTAGGCAGCTATGTAGGACCTGAGAGGTGTAAAGTCATCTTCCATGGCAATTAACCCAGTCAGGATGAAGGGATGTGCCTGAATCAGCCTCTCTCTTCTCAATGAAGGCAATATGGACCAAACCAGGCCTGTGGGAATATTTGATCCCAGGTGCTAATGGTATATATACTTTTATAACTTGTGAAAATGTCACAGGAGGATGGGGCAGCCTCCATCTCATGGGACTCTTGAAAACCACTGTTAAAACAAAGTGGTTGTCAAGGCAGTGACCTCATTTATTTCCTTGAAGGAAGTGACCTCACCTCACTTCCTTGGTGATAGAACTCTCTACTTGGGATCCATGTAGCGAGGCACCCAGAGCCAGTCCCATCCCTGTGGGCTCACTTGTTTGGATTTACCAAGGACAGAGTCATTCTTTCTTGGCACCTACTGGTGTGGGGATGGCCAAATACCAGGAAAGCTCTGAAGAGGGGCCTTTCCTAAGAAGGAAGGTACTGGCTCATTGCTGGCTCCTGACAACTTCACAGAGTTGGCCAAGAAGACCAGAGCTAACACAGGACAGGCCACTCTTGGGGAACATACTGTCTCCCACTAGTCAGAGGACACTTTGGATAGATGCAGACTAACTCCAGAGTGGTGTATGTGTGTCTTTGTGGGTGTGTGTTTGAATTTCTGGTTTTGTCTCATGTTCTGAGAATACAGAGGAAATACAGTTTGTTTGGTATTCAATAGTAAACAGTGAATTTACTAGTGAGTCCTTTTGTTAAAGGTGAGTGTTTCTATGTCAATGTATCCCATTGTGTGTGTGGTAGTAGACAGTAAAAAAAAAATGCATCAGTGGATGTGCCTGTCTAAATGAAAGCTTCCCAGAACTCCTCCTGGTGAATATATGAATGGATTGCTGTTTGCCTTGCAGATAAGCAACACCTACTATGTTCCTAAGTTTCTGTATTCTTTCTGAATTTTGGCCACTCTTCAGAAGGGGCTTGTGGTTTGTGTCCAAGATATGTATCACCTCCAAGCTCTGTGACATAGCCATGCACTGGATTGCTGAATGGAATTCCAAGCATCTCAGAAAACTCAGAAATCATTGTGACTGGTAAGGCTCTCAGTGGAGAAACCCTGCTTGACTATATAGCAACCCAAGTAGCATGATCAGGAGCTGTCAGTGCCATAGTGTTCATCTTGTGGAAAAGTCTGTCCCCAGGCTTTTTTCTTACCTATTGATCTGTTCCCCTGAATGTCAGGAAGGTCTTTGTCTCAGGCCACCCCTTTATGAATCCTCAAGAAAACAGTTTCAATCGGAAATGAAGAGGCCTCATCTGTGGCTTTTAGGTAAAGTGTTCTGTAAGGGGATATGTCTTAATCAGCCTCTTGGTCATGTGTGAGGCTGTGGCTTAGATTCTCAGCACCTCATGGAACTAAATAAAGATGCCATGTGTCCATGCAAAACTAAAATGACAAAATAAAAGCAGTAATTTTGGAAGAAGTCTCTTGCCTTCCTCTTGTAAGACTCCTGACCTCCTTGAAGTGAGAATAGGAATCCTTTGGGTCAAACGGTTTGTTCCAAGCCCTGCAGTAGCTAGCACAGAGGTGGTTGGTTTATTCTATGACTCCAGTACACATAAAGAATCTACCCCCAGCAGTCAGTAGGCATCTAATTTGAGAAGCAGAGCAGTATTAACTGCAGGCTCATTTTTTCTATTATGGTTCTCAAGAAGGGTGTCTAGCCCACCATGGCTTTAGGCAAATGAGGGCATGGGAGCTTACTTTGGACACCATCGAGGACTGCTTCCCATATGGAAACCTCCAGCCAGAATGTTATGATGAGTGTTTATATGGAAGAAGATGAGGGACTTTTGGGAGTGTTTTTTGTTGGAATTGTGATCATTTTTGTGGTGGTTGGAAGAGATGAGTGGGCCAACCTCAGCTTGATGTCTGGTGTGATTCCCATTAGAGACTGAGTTCTGGAACTGACCTCAGAGAAGTATTGCCATGAATTGTGTTGGGATTTGGGAAGGCCAAGCATGAGAGGTGCCCTTGGAAACTGAGATTTAGGCCCAGGGTGGCTTTCTCCACAGAACTGGGAATCATATGATTTTTTGTGAAAGCCTTGTCAGCCATAGTTGAGAGCCAAAACACACATGGACCTCACATTTTAGATCCCAATGGGCCTGGCTTCACGTGAACTTTTGGCTGCTTTTTGGGAAGCCTTGCCTTTGTGACTTCTTCAGAGCTTTCATTGAAAGGAGATTCCTCACCACTTACTGGTTCCTGAATGAATCAAAACCCACAGTGCCACCTACTTCATCCCTGAATGATGGCTACATGACACCATGAAATTTTTGAAATTCCCATTACCAGGAAGCACTGGAGAACCTTACGATCTCCTGTTGCTCATCATGACTGAGCCAGAGAGTGCCTTTTTTGACTGGAGTTCATGAAAATGGTGTAGAACAGAGATGCCAGTGAGTTGGACCCCGCTGGGAACTGGGCCTGGAGCAGTGGAGTGCAAGTGTGTGATAAAACATCTGTGGTGGGGATATGTGGATCTGCCATTGGCTTCAAAATGACATGTGACTGACATGGTGCAGCCTGTAGACTCTTATATGTATAGGCATTTTGTTGTGGGAAGAGGTTTCGAGGCAATGCTCAGAATCAGGTTGCTACCCTGAAATGGGAAAGATGTATGTGGTAACAGCCCAGTTGGTGTTTTCTCCTGCAGACCCTGACTCACCACACGTGACAGAACTCCCTCCAGCACTGTGCCCCAGGTTGTTGTAGGGAAAAACGAGGCAAGGCACTGAAGATAGCAGGAAACAGTTTTATTTGGCTGCAACCAGGTTCAGAGGGCACAGTTTTTGTTGTAATCAATCAATCCCCTGAACCCCGAGTTCAGGGAGTTTCAGAGTTTTATACCCAGCATGTAAGGGAAGGGGCTCAGAATTTCACAGTCTGCAGAAGTTCACATAAAAGCAGCTTTTTCTTTCACTGTTCTGGGCAAATTAACCCTTCAAGGACAACACTTGAGAAGGGGAGAGCTTCTTCTCCCCTTTCTTCCCTCCCCTACCAGCTGATACCATGGAGCCCATTTGTAACTTATCTTAAAAATGCAGACATCTCTGTGAAGCTCAGCTCAATGGCCAGATGCCTTGTTTGCAAATTTCTTCAAAGTACTCTACTGGATACTTTTGTGAAAAACTAGTAAGGGGGTGTCCAGCACCTGGAGTGCTGGTATCTTCTCGGCCAGTGGCCAAGTAAACAGGGTGACACAAAAATAGGGTTTATCTACATTGAACTTTTTTGCAGAGACTCTTTGGCTGACAGTCCCCAAATAAGCCATGGTGAAGAGGGCTTTTCTGTGGAGAAAGGAGGTGTCACTTCATTGAGTCCTCTTCTTTCTCCAGGGAGAAGTGTTTTCTGCTGTCCTTTAATAATGCTTCAATTCTCCACTCTAAACATGCCTTGGTGTGCTTCTCTGGTGTTATATTTCAGCATGGGGGAAGCAAGGCCTCATTACCAGTAAAAAGTGGTAACAATAACAGTAAAAGGACAGAGATAATGCCAAAAATTAACTCAAAATTTAGAATTGAAGATAAAAATAATCTTTAGTGATAAGAATTCCTTAATTTGATACTTTAAAAATAATAACAACCTATCACCAGGGGGGCAAATTTGTGACATATGCAGTCAAGGGGACAAATAAAGAATGTCCACATGCTTCTGCTGCTTTCAATTCTTTATTCACTCAAATTACTTAATACCATTTTACTCTATAGGTTCTTAATGAGGAAAATGACAATCCTTAATAATAGGCACTTCAATAGAGACAATCAATTAACAGCAAGCAATTCTAGATTAATTAATTCACAGAAAATAATTTTAGATTAATTCTGAGCATTGAAAAACACATTTAATTATAACAGGCTAGTGACAGACATTTCCTCTGAATGCTAAGTTCAAAAGTCTCAAGCCTTAGCTTTATGTCCTGCAGATGCATACTCACTCAGAAAGCAGTGATCAGGTCCTGAAACAAAACAGGCTTTTTTTGGTGTGGAGTGGATGACCAGTTGAGGAGAGGGTCACAGGGAGAAGCTGCATCTCTCACAAAGTTCCAGACAAGGTGGTAGAGTTTGAGAGCAGTGAGGATCACACAGAGAAATCAGGAGAATGATAGCAAGTGATGGGATGTCAGTGCAGGTTCTCATCAGGCTCTCCAGCTCGAGTGCATACTTGTTTAGGCTGGCTGAATGCCTGTTTATTCACTCTATTTTTTATACTAAATTTTGGGGTTTTTTGACCACCCCTTGTAATTCTTATCAGGTGCCACCAGATTTCTCCATGACATCATTTACCCTGAGGTCAGAAATATCTGGTCTGGTGGTCTCCATCCTGATAGTCTCACTTTTCACTCTTATCAGCAGAGGAAAGCCTGCCAGAGGCTTTACTCAGTTTATCAGGGTGAGGGGAAGTAATTTGTCTGAGGCCATATTAGAGGGCTCTGTGGGTGTGCCTGGTGATAAATGACCTCTAATAATGACCTCAGGTTTCAAACTGGAGTTTTTTAAATGGAGTGAGAAACTAATGTGACTCCATCTTTGAGAAATCAGCCTCTACCTGAGAGCAAAGCCTGTCCAAATGGGGGAGTTCCCTTGTCCTTGGAAAAACCCAGAGTGCTCCTAGGCACATACCCACCCTGCTGAGTTGTTTGTCTGTAAATAACTGGAGAGAACTTCCATGCCAGGTGACCCTGACTCAGTTACACTAGGTTAGGACCCATAGCAACCCCCTAGCTACCACAAAACGTGTGAGACAGAGAAAATACCTGAAATACCAGGTGATCTTCCCAGTAGTTTTGGTGATTAGTAACATGATTAGGCAAGCTTATCATATGCACTCTTGCAACCCCTCATGGCCGAAACCAATCAGTTCAAATGCATCCACCACTTGAACTAACCAATCACCCTTACCCAACTTGTTCCTGCCAATGACTGTGCTAATCAATGTTAAGAGTTGTTGTTTGACTTTCCTGTGATGTGAAATGATTGGCTGTGTGATGTTGTGATGACTATGGTATCCCCAAAAATCTTATTAATCCTCACTGGACAAAGGGTCAGGACTCACTCTTTGGGACCACTGCATCTGAAATGGTTGTGAGTCCAGGCTTGAGCTTACTATAAACAGTGTTGTGTGATTGCATCAGATTCAGCTCCTGCAGGTCTATTGGGGTCCTATGAATCTGGCATTACAGGAGTTGCTTAGGCTCAGGCCTAAGGCCATTCTCACACAATCCCTTTCAACTTGACAGCTCTTCTGCAGATAAATAGAAGCCAAAACACATAACTTTTGTCTTCATAAACTTGATCTCTTGAGTCCAGTGTCATTTCAAGTTCTGGGTCTAAAAAGACATATTTATTTTCCTTGATGTTTTCAATAAAGCACAAGGAAGTCTTAGAAATAGCTTGGAAGGATAACAATGTTATACTGCAAAACTTCATGAACTTTCATATTGCTTGCTGTGTGTGACTGACCAGTATGTGAAAGGCTTGGGGATATGTAAAAAACTTATTATGAATATAATAGGGAGAACTCTTGAGATTTTTTTTCTTACTGTACACATATCCTGAGGCCAAATGAGGATCTTTATTAGAGATCATTTCTCAAAGAAGAGATAATGATCATAAAGGAATAAATTAACCTAGATATTATGAAGTAAATCTAATATATATTTGATTAAAATTGAGGACATATATGGGCATGTCAAATAGTTTGCTGAATCATTTCAATTACAATTATTTAGTTATTTTAATGTTTTGCCTACTATCTGCATTAGAGACATCATTAACCTACAATTCAGGAAAACAGTGTTAATTCTAGCACTGAATTTATCAGGTTTTGTCACTTTGATATATTACTTATTGCCATAGTAATCTTGTTCTTTAATGTATATATTTATAAATTTACACATTCTAGAAGGTTTTAGGAAGATAAAAGAAAATATGTCTTAAAAGAGTAGTTAAAAAACTCTTTAAAATTAAAGTATGAATGCTACAGTTATTACATAGCATTTTCCTTTTAAGAATATATTAACCATCAATATGTATATAACAATAACATAATAACAAAATATGTCACAAACAAATAAATATAAAATAATAAATCTTATATGATTTATTTTATAATAATGTTGGTAATATATACTCAGGTGAAAATAAACATTTAAATAATGATACAATGTACATTTTTATTAAGGAATAGTGAAATACATCTATTTTTGTAATATATGTTTATTCATGAAAGTATCATAAATATTATTATCAAATATTATTGTAGCTGCACAAAAATTAAAAATTCAAATTGTACATATCTCAGTAAATAAATGGCTTTTAGTGACTGAAATTTCTGAGTCTGTTATTGTGAAACATAAATACTCAGTAAAATATGCTCTAAAGAAACCTCAATTTGAAAATGTAGAAACATTGAAAGGAGTATTTAGAGTTACTTTACCATGAGATTAAATTAAAATACTTTTGATACCCAACAAATACACTGAAGTTTTTACCCTTAAGAAATACATATGAAAGACTACAGCAATTTTGTCTCTGAGTAATGCCAGCATAAGAGAAAGATGATAAGAATATTAAGTAAGCCTCAAAAATCTGAGGATCATGAAATAAATAAATTCTTGGCAAGAAAATATCTAGAATCAATTTTGATGTAAAGTCAAAACTAATAAGTATTCTAATTTACCAAATCTTAATGATTTAGTATATTAGAGAAAAGAAATCAGAATTCCAAGTATAGACTTGAGAAATGGGTGTGCACAACAAGGTTTAACCTCAGAAAATTTTATACATCCCCTGTGTCTGTCCATGTGTCTCTCTCACATCTTTCCACTGTGACACCAAAAACAAAAACAATGAAGAACAAGTTTTTGAGTAATTATATTTAGGTCTTAAAACAGTTAAAAAAAATCTCTTTTTGTCTATTTTTAGTAGTAATTTGCCTTAGAAGTTCATCAATAATTAGTGATCATCGTTTGTTTGTTGCTCATAATATAGAATGTGTAGAACCACCCAGAATGAGGCTTTGAAAAGCACTATTTGAATAATGTCAGAGCAAAAAGTGCTACAGGGCAGTAGGAACTGAAGAACAAGGCCAAAGCCAGTGCAGGACCACACAGCATGCAGGGCTATCTCAAGGAGGAATGGAGGTGGTCTATGAGGTCTGACCTCCCTTAGCCAAGACAAAGGGCAGACTAGTACACATTGTCTAGGGAAATATTTTTCTTCAAAACTTATATTTTAATGGATACATGGTAAGAATCCAGAAGTTACATGTAAACTAGCATATTTACATTCATTTCTGAGACCCTTTCACCTCTAGTTCACTAGATTAGCTAATTTTAATGCCTTTCACCATGTCCTAATTGATATTCTAGCTATGGTGGATAACTTTTTCTTATTCAATATTTATCAGGTAATTTACAAAGGACTCCATTACAGAATACAGTCATTTTTTTTTTTTAATATTTATTTTTTAGTTTTTGGCGGACACAACATCTTCGTTGGTATGTGGTGCTGAGGATCGAACCTGGGCCACACGCATGCCAGGCGAGTGCGCTACCGCTTGAGCCACATCCCCAGCCCCAGAATACAGTCATTTTTAAAAATTCATAAGGCAACAGATGAAATTGTTTAAAACACATACACAGTAATATCACAGGATATGAAGTCTGTGTAGACACCATGGTCTTTATGTTTAGCTCCTAGTTTAAAGAAAGGTTGACTGGCTTGGAATTTTAGTTTGAAACCTTATCTCAAAAAACTTG
This sequence comes from Marmota flaviventris, assembly GCF_047511675.1. Classification (NCBI taxonomy): domain Eukaryota; kingdom Metazoa; phylum Chordata; class Mammalia; order Rodentia; family Sciuridae; genus Marmota; species Marmota flaviventris. Next base: position 43,283,165 of record NC_092516.1, on the reverse strand, counting down.
AAAGAACTTCTCCCGTGTCTTTACACAGGGAGACTGGTGGTAACTTAGAGACAACTGTCGGTTTGGCACCACTACTCATGACCACTTTTTTCCTTTCTGGAAGACTAAACTCTTTGAAGATTTACATTTCCACTCAGCAGTAGGAAATTCTCCTTTTTCATGTTTTATTTCCCCTCTTACATATTCTCATTTTAGAATATGTTAGGGAAATTTATTCTTCTGGACTTATCTTCTCTTTTCTCTCTGAAGAATCTTTTCAACATTATCTTCCAGGTTTTATAATAGCCATCTATTATTTTAAATTATTTTTTAAGCTTTTTTTAGAGAGAGAGAGAATTTTTTAGTATTTATTTATTTATTAGTTTTCTGCGGACACAAAATCTTTTATTTCGTATGTGGTGCTGAGGATCGAACCCAGTGCCGTGCACATGCCAGGCAAATGCGCTACCACTTGAGCCACATCCCCAGCCCTATTCTTGTTTTTAATATACAAATTCTCTGCCTAATTTTTGATTTTTGCACCTAGTGAGTTGTAATTCATTGAGCTCAGGTTTGAAAAAATAATCTTTAAGTTATAAAGTTTCAATCATATGTATTAAGATAAAGAAACTTAGTTTTAAAATTACCCAATTTGCTATAATATTTTAAGTACAATAATTTTAAATGACAAATATTTAAAACACATTAATTTTCTTTCTCATTTGGCAATCTTAATGAAGGCATAATGACTCATTCTATTCTTCTTATAATTTTATCTTATGAAATATGCTTTGTCATTTATTATTCATGTAAATTATTAATAGAAATTCACCACTGGTTAAGAGACATCAGTCAGCCAAGAGGCAAGTTAAAGAAAAATTCAAGTTTTTCTCCATACACAAAATAACTTTCTGAGTATAATTTATGATGGGAAAAAGGCTTCAAGATGGCAAGTAGCACAAACAAGTTTGCTGAAGGCTGTAACTGACCCTGAAGGTGCATGCCTCTCCCAGAGCACACCACCAGGAAGTGAAGGTTTCTAAGGCCTGGGAGACTAACATGGATATTTTTAATAGGGACATGTACTCTTGTGATACTAACAAATTGTAGAGGGAAAATGATCCATAAAACCCATAAAATGCAGGAATCCCAGAGTTTTGAGAACTACCTCAGATGTAAGCCACCCAGGAGACCTGTGTGACCATTAGATTTTGTTCACTTTACACTTTTTAGAGTGGGAAATAAACACCGATTAAATAAATAATTGAGATGTGGGTTCTAAACAGCATTTATTTTCTCAACTATACAATCTAAAACATTACTCCTAATGGATTGAAGCACAAGTCTCTGGGACATATTTTTCAAGGCTTTTTAATTTTATTAAAATATTCACTTAATGTGCCACATTCTTTTCCAAATTTCTTAAGGAACAATATCAAAGATTCGATATTATGCTTGACCATACTTAGGGAGTCACTTCAAGAACTGTAGAGTCATTCCACTCATGCCAAGATGATATCATATTTACAAAAAGAGTGAGTTCAAACATTAGTAAAAGAAAATACAATCATTGTCAGATGAAGTCCTGATATATAAAAATAAAATCAGTTAATAAAATTTTAAGCTGGATATGGTGGCGAATGCCTGTAATATTGGTTGGCTCTAGGGGATAAGGCATGAGAATTGCAAGCTCAAAACCAGTCTCAGAAATTCTGCAAGATTCAGTATCAAAGAAAAAAAAGCTGGGGTTTGGCTCAGTAGTTAAGCACCTGTGGGTTCAATTCCTGATTTTAATAATACTAATAATAATTCTACATGACATCATGATAAACACAATAAAAATTAGTAACTGAAGATCTTTTTCCTTTTTTGGTGGTACTGGGGATTGAACCCAGGGCCTTGTGCATGTGAGGCAAGCACTCTACCAACTGACCTACATCCCAAGCCCTATAACTGAACATCTTACTAGACTTCCTTCTGTGACTTTTGTGCTTTTGCTGGTCCTTCTCTTATTCTACACTTTCTGCCCAAATTTTCTCCAGAAACAAAAAACTCACTCCTTCCACAAATTATCTTCATAAAGGACAATTTCTGGAACATCTTCACCCCTTTGGTAAGGATTGTCAAGCCTTCTATTATGAGTTAATAACTCTATCCTGTTCTTTAATTCTGTTCTTCTGCATGTTTTTCTGTCCTTCTCTTCAAAATTGTGGTTTATAACTGCATAGTTACAATTATGGTTTACATTGCTTCCTTGCCTTAGAACAAATAAGCCTTTTGCAGGCTTATCTCTAAACCCTAATACTCGTGCTTTGATCTTTCTTTGGGTTCAGCTACATCACCAGGGTGGTTACAGGTCTTAATGCAAGCAGTTTCTGTTTGATCTGGTCCTGGCTTCCTCCCTCCCATGTATGGTGTTCATAATTTTTTGGGCTTGGTGAGACTCTCAGTGAGGTTACATCTCATATACCAGTTTTGATGTAATGAGATGCCTTTTTGCAAATGTAGTGGATGTGATAAGCAGATGTGATATTGCGACTTCATGGAGATAAGTGACTGCAGTGTCTACCTGTCCTGCTATGAGATCTTCTTCATGGTACAAAAACTTTGTCTTATTCCTTGTTAATAAAACTTGAATTGATGGAGTATACAAACCAAGCTTCATGTAGTTCTGTTCTCAATAGTTATGACCACTACATGTCTACATGGTATAGAGCTCTTGCTGTTTTTAAAGGCTACTTTATATTAGGAAACTGAATAATCCTTTCATAACATATAAGTTAGGAAAATCATATTGGGCATGTTCAAGTTTTCCAGGAAATCTGAGAGCAATTATTAATGATTGACAGATGATCAAATTGATAAGATTCCCAGAGTTTAATAGTTAAACTCTTGGAGTGATATATCATAGTTTATAAAGTTACTAAGTGAGAAAAGCTAACATTAGGTTAAACTAAAATCTAGCTATGATTTTACACCTAAAAAATACTAAAATATTCACAAAGTCTTACACCTAATAAGTTATGAGGCAAGGCTATTACTTTATTGGCTTCTCCATTTAGTATTTTCATTTTAGAAGCATTTTATTAGAAGAAATAATAGTATTTCTGATAACAAATGTATAAGAAAATATTCAACACGTTACACATCCACAATGTTCAATAGAAACCATGTAAAGTAGAATTTTTATATCTTTATATCAGATTTTTAGAAAATTCATATATAACCTGGTAGTTAAAAGCATTTTTTGAAGTGTGCGTCTATAAACATTGATGTAGCTGCATCTTTGTACTATGCTGTGATGCCCTTCAGTAGGTGAATTGATAAAGAAAATTTCATTTTTATACAAAATGGAAGGTCACTCATTATTAAAAGAGAATCAAATCATAGCATATGCAGGTAAATGGATGGAGGTTTAAGAATATAATGCTAAGTGAAGTAAGTCCCTCCCCAAAAAACCAAATGCTGAATATTTTCTCTCTTAATAAAATTTCTGATTTGTAATGGAGAGGAGGGAGAAGCATGGGAGGAATAGACAAACACTAGATAAGGCGGTGGGGAAGAAGGGCAAGAAAGTGGCCATGGCAATAGGAAAGCGGAGGAATGAGATGGATGTCACTTCCCTAAGTACATGTATGAAGACACGAATGGTGTGACTCTATGTTGTGTACAAGAGATATGAAAAATTGTACTTTATATGTGTAATATGAATTACAATGCATTCTACTATCATATGTAACAAATTAAAATAAAATCTAAAAAGTTAATATATAAAAGACTGTGAGCAAATGCAGAGGAAATAAAATATTTAAAAATCAAAAAAATATATTAAAAGCATATTTGTATATGTTGTAAACGTTTTATATATCCCACTGTGGAGTTTGTAATAACTGTAACATATTATGAAAAAAGCAAGTACTTTTGAAGCAAGTAAAATATATAAATTTGTTAAAAACTAATATATTCTCTCATTTAAATCAATTTTTTGAGTGAGAGAGAGTAAAACAGTAAATACAAAGAGTGTTTAAGAAATTAAATCAAAATAGGTAGAAGTGGAAAAGTAATTTACATATGAAGAAAATGTCTTAAGTACTAGAGACAGTATCCAGGCTAGAAATAAGAAAAGTAGTGAATGCATGATAAGACTGTGAAGAATCACAGGTTATTTACCCTCTGAAAACTTATTTTCTTGGGATAGAGATCAACACATGAAACTATTTCTCATAAGTTTGATTTTGTAATTACTTTTCCATGAAAGTTCATTAAATAATATCAATTCTAGATACTTTACGGAATTTTTCTCCAAGTTGATGAAATCTTTTATATATTTTAGAATGTGTGTGTACACTCCAGAACACTATGTATAAATGTATATATGTATATATGTTTTACCTAAGGTTAACTTTTTATATGTATGTGAGATAATTTAATTCTTTTACATTTTTCTAAACATAATGGCAAATAAAAATTTTTGTAGAAAATATGGTGTGAATTACCTGTTTACTTTATTTTAAAGTATCTGAAATTTTTTACATGATGGACTTTAAAAAGCCAGTTATTTATATATTTGAAATAAAAGATGTGTTTGAATAAAATCTGTTGGGACCTCTGCTGACCATGGAAGTGCAATCGCTGGGGAAAAAGAAATCCCCAGTCTTGTGATTCTGGTTTTGTGATTCTCCATGTACATGACAGTTAGAGCTTGAGAAATGGCTTCCATATACGTGCCTGAACGGCCCCAAGATATGGCTTCCACAAACACAAAGAATAACTCCCCAGCAATGGGGCACACATACCTAATGGGTATTGTTTCTGTAACTAGGGTAACGGGGCTCTGTTTCTGTAACTGGGGTGCCTAGGATACCCCAACCTGGGGGACTCTCCAATCTCTGATTGGCCCCTGCCTTTGCACCCCCTCCTTCTCCTCTCTCTATATAAGTCCTCAACTCCAACTCGGTGTGATTTTTGCCAGGCAGGGTGGCGGGCTGGGTCGCGACACTCACCCTCTCCCTCAGCCTGTAGACACTCACTAGCTGGTCTAGTGATTCTCCTCAACCTCTGTCGGAGGGCAGTCCGACAAAAATCATTTTAAGAAAGCCTCCACTCAATGGTGTATAAAATTCCCTACTAAAGAGTATTTGTATTTTAATTTTTTTATTACAAAATGTTTCCCATCAAAATAATCAATGGAGGTTAGCCCACCACAGTATTTTAAATCACCTTTCATATTAACCTATGGCAGGGATGCTAAGAGCATTACATTTCAAAGCACAATGGATCTCAAACATCAAATAAAACTCTAGGCTTCATGAATCCAAAAGAAAGGATATGACCAGCATTTTCTATTTACCACAGAGCCTTCTCTCAAAGAAGTAGGCAGTTCTATGCTAAGTATTCGATAGCATACCCTTGGTGTCAACATTTCCTATTCTTCTATAACAATCACTGGAGGTCCAGATTTCCCCCCACAGTCAGAATTCTATTTTCTTCTATAGGGTATGCTCACAAAGCAAAACAAGGAGGAGTTCATGGAAAAGGACTTTTTCACTCATATTTTCCTTACTGTCTTTTTGCTGGAAGCAAACAGAAGAATCTCTCTTCAAAATTGCTGTCACCATTGTTCACTACACTTTACTAATCCCAATAATTCACTGCAGCAATCTCTTCTGTGAGAGCCAGTGTTGAGGGTCTTCTGGTGCTGAACAGAGGCCACACAAGCCATGTGGAATGTGGATGAGCCATGTCATGTCTTGTGAGCTGCATGGCTTACACATTTGCTTTCCAAAGGAGTCAACCTGATGTGGTCTAGAAGGCCCTGTATTATATAAATTCTGATTTTCTTAGAAATTGGCCAACTTTATTCAGCTCAGCTAGTGTGCTGCTCCTAATGGTCTCTGCATTAATATTAGTGCAACACAAAAGAGCAGTGGGCCTCAACTATTATTTTCCACCTGTTTCAGTCCAACTATTTTTCAGGATTTTTTGGTATATAAAAAGCCCACCCCTCTTATATAGGTTAATATACCAGTGGATTAAAAGGCACTATTATAATAGTTGTGTGACTCTAATTAGCTTGAATGCTTAAAATGGACTAAGTTATAAACCATGCTGTTATGCTGCAGTAAATGGTACTGTGTTTGTGCATCCAATCACTGTATCAGTGTGAAGTAAATGTATGGATACTTAGATCAAGACAGCAGAGGCATGGGTGAGAAATTCTACACATCAAGAAAGAGCTGAAAGACCTGGGCTTGTGCCTGGAGCTGGGATTGTAACTCAGTGGTAGAACACTTGCTTAGCATGTTTGAGGCACATGTTTCCATCTAAGTACTTCATATAAATAAATGCACAAAATAAAGGCCCATCAACATCCAAAAATGTATATAAAAAAAGAAAATGCTTAAGTACATTCTCAGAATTAGTCTACGCAGTTTTAAGAAAACATAAACAAAATGAAATGTTTTACCTCTTTTAGAAAAGCTATTACCTTCAATAAAGTGCTTCTTATAAATTTATTTCTTGTTTTCCTGTGAGAAAATTGTAACACGTTAAAATTCAGTTGTATGTTCTCAGCCAAAAGAATGATTTAATGTCAGAGATTTTCTTCCTATGCACAAATCACCACCTTTACTGTTATTATAGGAGAAATTAATGCACACAGCTTGGTTATTCTCACAAAGTTTATGTAAACATGTTGCTCTAAATTCTATTTATATAATCAATTGTGATTTGCTACCAATGCAGATGTCTTGTTACCATTTGGAACACATGAAGTGGTGATGAATTGATGGCTATTTCAGTTTCAAGAGAAACATTTCCTATACAGGTGTCTGTATTTTTTCAAGAGGATAAAACAAGAACAGTGAGGACTTATTGATTTCTGATCCATGCAAAGATAACTAAGAAAAAAGGGTGATATCACTTAGAACAAGTGCACAAGTTTATAAACCACTTTTAAAAAATCATATTAAAAATAGACACAAAGAACTCCAGATCCAATTAAGACAAAATCAACTACTCCAGGCAATAAAACTACAGGAGATATCACAATATGGATACTTGAGAAATAGTGCCACTTGTTATCTGATCATATCACTCACTGAAACATTACCCAGGAGAGTCAGAGCCAGTATAAACACTTCCAGAACCATTTAGAGCACTGTTCTTTAAGACCTCAGAAGTGAATGTTAGCTAGAGCCTACGGACATACTAAAGTGATTTATTATCACAAGGTGAGCTAATACATTCTGCTTTACACCTCTCCTGGCAGGCCAGAGAACAGACTGAATTATTACCTTCAACACATAATGCTCACAAAGAGCTTTGTATTATTGATAAGAGTGCATTATTCTGTGGCATAATAATGCTGATAAATTATGAAAAAAACATACTTTTTTTCCAATTCATAACATTGTTTTATACATTCTGTTGTGGCCAGCAAAGTATGCATCATTATAGACAGCTGTTTACATGATTCAATAAAGCCCCACGGGCTTTCACTGATAATCCTCAATCACGACTACTTTTCCAAATAAAAAGCCACTTCTATCTCTCACAATATTTAGAGGAGGTTTGCAGAAATGTCAGTGGTTCATAAGGAAGAAACTTGGGCAGAAGCCCCAAGAAACCAGTGTAATTTTATAAGTAAGTTTAGTGGGGAGGAGAGGGAGTCTTGTATATTAAAGAATAAGCCCTCTGTAGAAAATGGAGTCTCATGTGAAGATTAGTAAGTCTAATTTTGGAAAGAGTTTCTGTCAGAGTTTGCTAGTATTTTATTAGGTGTTGCAGTAATTCACGTGCAGGTCAGCATGAGAAAGAAAGAAGCAGCAGAGCAAGCCAAGCAGCAGAAGAAAAAAGTCCTTTATTGTACACAAGCAATCTTTTTATAGTATTGTGAACAAAGAAGGCAGCCTCCCAACAGCAATAAACCAGGTCTTTCAGCTAATTAAACATAGCACACAGAAGTTTTACTTTCTAATCAGAAGTGACCCCCTTTTCATGGCTAATCTACTCTCGGCCTGGAGCATGCTGAACTCTGCTCTTTGTTAAGAACAGATAATAAAATTTTTCTCAGCGCCCTCCTAGCGCACTTGGCAGAACATCCCATTTGTGAGTAAGTCCTCCCAAGGGCAGCAGACATCTTGTTTTCAATCATATCCGCTGTTACCTTGACAGAATATCCCATTTGCAGGCAGATGCCATCAAGGACAGTAATCACATCTGATTCTCTACAATTTGGTTTCTTTCTCTTCTTGTGTCAGATGGTGAAATGCCTAATTTTAAAACCACATTTTGAGATGAACATCCTTAAAGAAGTTTAGAGATTTTTCCATTAACTTAGAATTCCTCCACAGTTTTCAATTTTGCAAGTCATAGTAACATTAAAATAGGCAGACTGCATAACCAAATGTTATTCGGAAGTCTTCAAATAAGTTTAATAATTTCTTTTTCTATCCCATGTAAAAAGGAATAATTATAATAAAAGATAAGTTGAGAGTAATTGGTTCTTTTCATAAGAAACAGTTTTTAGACATCAAAAACTCCATAAATACAATTTTGAGCTGAAAAGATCTTAAGAGTTCAGCAAAGTAACAAAGTACCCATCCCCACAGCAGCCCCGCCCCCTGGCTCCCCGCCCCGACTGCAGCGCTGCCCCAGGCCCCTGCACCCTATGCGGACTGGCCCCCAGTCCCCGCCCCCACCCAGCCCAGGCCCTGGCCGTCCCCTCCTGCTCCCCGCCCACACAGCAGCAAGGCCTCATCTCCCTGGCCCACCAGGGCACGGCCCTGCAAGCTCCCCGCCTCCATGGCGGCCCGGCCCCTGGCTCCCAGCCCCCAACAAGGCCCTGCCAGCTCCCTGCTCCCACCTCCGCCAGGGCTCCCCCACTCCCCGCCCCCACAGCCCCCTCCAGCCACGGCCCCCAGGCTCCCCGCCCCCGCTGTGACCGGCCCCATCTCCCTGGCCCACCGTGGCGTGGGCCCCTTGGCTCCACGCCCCCACCACAGCCAGGCCCCTGGCTCCCCTCCCACACCAGGACACGGCTCCCCGCCCCCTCTGCCCCCTCCTCGGATTGACCCGGGCTCTCTGACCCCTACACGACCAAGCCCCAGGTCCCATCCCCACCGCGGCCAGGCCCCGACTCCCAGCCTCCTCTGCGGCCTGGAGACATCCCCAGCCCATGTCAGCTCCTGGGGCAGAGGGTGTTCCTGGTTTAGGACTATCCGGGTTTAGGGTGTATCCTGCTGCCTGAGTTCTCATGGGATTCTTATAACTCATAATTTCACCATAAATACAAACAGAAAAAAAAAATATAATGATCTGGCTTATGCAAATTATATTCCACTTTAAGTTTTATTAAAATGTGTAAAAGAATTAAGAGATGCTACAGTATTATTTACTCAGTAGTATGTTTTACTGTTACATAAAACATTTAGTCAAGTGGAACAATGTGATGTCTGTTATTTAACAACAGGATGAAATACATGAGAAACTGAGGAGTTTCAGAACTTTAAATTCAGCCTCAAGCATCACACCCCATTTTGCAGTGACAGTGCATCTAAGGTGACCTTGCTCAAGGACCAGGGCGGTGAGAGAGAGGCTGTCAGTCCAAAATCAAGAAGTGTATCTGGACAGGACTCTTTGGAATCTTTTTATTTTAGATCTCCAATAAAACTGGAGTGCACACATTCTCTCCCTTCAAAGTGTCACATTTTCCCTCCTTCACGTCACTTCTAATAAACTCATCGTATCTGCTTTTCTCTCATGTGTAATGCTCACAAAGAGAAAGCAAAAAATCTTGAAACTGCCATCGAGTTCTTGGAGAAAAATAAGAAATACTGCATCCATTTGAAATATAGCATAAAAAAATAGTTGATAAGGCAAAAGGAATGCTGGCATTAAAAATGTGAACAGAGCTGAGTGCAGGGGTGCCCTCCTGTAACCCCAGGGTCCTGGAAGACTGAAGCAAGAGGATCGTGCACTCAGTGCCAGCTTCAGCAAGGGAGAAGTGCTAAGCAAACCAGTGAAAGTCTTTCTTTAAATAAAATATAAAGTATTGCTGGGGATTTGGCTCAGGGGTTGAGTGAGCCAATAAGTTGTAGAATGACTTGTTATCCAGTGACAACAAATTGACTCACTATAGACTGGATGCCAAGATTTAACCACAAGTTGCACAGAAGTCATATGGAAAACAGATGATTTATCATAGATACTGTGGTGAAGATGTTCCCTCCATCTGACAGGGTCACAGCATGGGGGACACTGTGGCAGGGATACACCATCTGGAAATTGGAACCATGGAGACGGTTATGTGTGTTGTTTATGATACTCATGATATGGATAATAGGGTACACATCAATCAATAATAAAACCATGTGTTGTCTGAAATTGCAGGAAAATTCCCAGAATGAGACTAAGGATACAATTAAGACATGCCTGGAGATGTGTTTTGATATCTCTCAGGATACAAACGATAGTGTTATTCCTCAAGAAATCTACCAGGAAACATTGTAAATTAAGGTTCTTGAGAAAAGCTTAACAATTTACACTAAGCCCCCCATTCTAAAGCTACAACCTGTGCAACATACATTCCCCCCACTAACAGACCCCCCTTGGCCTTACACAGGAATTCATGATAAAAATGGGAAACACATAGTTAATATTAATGGCAAATGGGTTGAGGTGAAGACCCTGCTCTTTTGTTAAAGATTACAAAGACATAAGAATCATTGCACTTTGATCAAGGATCAAAGAAACTGTTTAAGAAAGCAGTTAAATAGGTCATATGAAAAAAAGGAAATTGTCTTGGAAATTAAAAATAGAATAATATAAAATTAATATACATATATTTTAGAGGCAATTCAGAGTAGTAGGCTTTTAAGTAATAGAATTTCACTATTTTAAGTGTGTTATATTGGGACTTTGGAAGTAAGAAATCTTACCAATAGTCATAGGTAAGCTTTAAAGTTAAAGGTTAATGATATGATTATAGGTATGTTTTAAAGTTAAAAATTAATAGTAGATCCAGTTACCTGTAGTCCAGTTGTGTAGTCTAGTGATTGAGGTGAAAATATAAAAGCTTAATCATGATTGTCAAATGTTATAGGAAAGTATTTTAAACAATATACTCAACATCTTAGGTAATTAATATATGTCTGAAAAGATTGTAACTCTCAGAAATTATATAAATCAAAGAAATTTTGAGCTTTCAAGCTATCCATTAACTACATGAAAAAAAAAAAAAAAAAACACCTGTAAAAAGGTATAAAATAAAGGGCCCTCTAGGGGCGGCACACACTTCTGAAGGCCCCTTGTCACTTGCAACTCTAGTCCTGTCTCCTCTTCTTCCGCCTAAGCCACTCATCCTTCAGGACCCCTGGATCTCTGCTAGGGCTTGACCCCAGAAATACAGATTTAATTTATTTTAATTTAAATTTAAAGTTGACTCTCTTGATCGGCTGTATTGAGCTACAGAAAAATATCTATCTCTATCTCTATCTTTATCTATATCTATATCTATGCCTGTAATTTGTGTTCATATTCTCATAGTACCCCATACCAAAGGGGGGGGGGAAGACAGCATTATCCTCCCATTAGTCTCAAGGCAAAATTGCAAATAAGTTTTTTTTTTTTTTTTTTATTGCTTATACTCCACAGTCTGGGATAGTGACAGATCTAGAGACCTGGCACCCCACATCTTTTTTTTTTTTTCATTTTAATATTAATAGTAGAAACATTAAAATTTATTTGAGCCTCATTTTTTTAGGGGAGTAGGGACATGGCTGCCTCAGGGAATTACTTATGAGTAGAAATCTCAAGATGTTTTCTCATAATACCAGAGAACAGAAATATTAAAGAAAATTTTGAAATTGTGAATTTTAAATAAAAATATATACATATGTATTCACAAATTGATTTAACCTTATATACATTGATAAATTTAAATGAACTTCTGTCTAGGTGGGTCTGTGTATTGTGAGAAAACACTGCCATGAAAGAATTCCATCCTAAGACACTTATTGCAATTCACAAAAAATAAAAAATTATATATATTTCAGGACTGTGGAGCATTATTGTAATATCAGTTGAAAATCAATCTCAGGAGATTTAGAGGAGCTGCCCCAGGAATCTATCTATGTTTCTATCCATCCATCAATCCATCCATCAATCTGTATTCATCAGGCTCTGTAGTGAGTATCCATGTTTCTGATCCCAGTGTTATTTATTTATTCATTTTTACTACTTGGGATTTAACTCAGTGTCACATGACCACTGAGTCACATCCTGAGCCATATTTGTATTTTATGTAGAGATAGTGTTTCACCAAATTTCTTAGTTCTTAACCATTGCTGAAGCTGGCTTTGAACTCACAATCCTCCTTCCTCAGCCTCTCCAGTTGCTGGGATTACAGGCATGCACCACTGCACATGGTTGATGCCCAGTCTTTTTTTTTTTAAGAGAGAGAGAGAGAGAGACAGAGAGAGAGACAGAGACAGAGAGGGGGGGAGGGAGCGAATTTTTTAATATTTATTTTTCAGTTTTTGGCGGACACAACATCTTTATTTATGTGGTGCTGAGAATCGAACCCAGCATCCTGCGCATGCCAGACAAGCACATTACCACTTGAGCCACATCCCTAGCCCCCCCCCAGTCTTTTATCTACAAAAAAAAAAAGAAAAAAAAAAAAGAGCAGCCAAGACCCTGTCTTTCTGACATCAATTATTTCTGTGTTGGATCCAGTTTAATGTCACTCAAACAGTTGGCTTACTAGGCTCTGTTTGGAGGAACTGCCTGAGCCCTTTCCAATCTGTCTCTTAGGTGAGAACTGTCCAGTCCTCATACAGCCAGTGATGAGGGGTGGGCTTCCACCATCTTCTGTTTCTCCTGTTTCTGGAGCCTGCCATTTTTTGAAACCATTTCTATGCTTCCAGTCCTAGATCAGGAGCCCCAGGTTTCTGCACGGCACAGCAGATGAAAGAAACTATCAAGAAAAATGAAGTAAGCACACTGGAAGCCAGGAAATGGTAAGGGTGTGTTCACATTCTGAGACTGGGTAGGGAGGCTATATGGAGCCAGTGGGACTGGCAATGGTGGGAACTGGAATTGGTGGCCAGGCGCTCCTCAGAGTTCTCTCCAGTGTCTGGTGGCCAGAAGGACTCTCTGTGGCAACTCAGTCTTCAGTTGGCTCTGACTACTCTATGGAACTCAGATCAGCATTGGAGACCCCTGGCATTCTTTCTCATCACTGTATGGTGCTTTAAGGGTCTTCCCGAATTCCTACATGGGAATCTCTGTGCCACTTGTGATGTGCCACTAGCCTGGCCTGACCCCAGATTGTGTGGTGAAGACTGAAAGAGTCATCAAGATAGGAGACCTACTCCATTGCCTGTGTTTCTTCAGGAAAGAAGCTGTGATTTTAAGAACCCATGTTTTTGCTCCTCCTGAGTTTTTTTGTTTGTTTGATTTGGGGGTTTTTTTGTTGTTGTTGTTTGTTTGTTTTTGTTTATATATATATGACTGTTTGTTTGTGACCAGTAATTAATCCCAGAAATGTTTATCTACTGACACCCAACCCCAGCCCATTTTTATATTTTTATTTAGAGACAAGGTCACACTGGGTGGCTTAGGGCCCCAGTAAGTTGTAAGGCTGGCTTTGAACTCACCATTCTCATGCCACCTGAATTCTCTATATCTAGGGTGAGCAGTATTTAAAGTCCAGAACAGCTGTCTGATATCCAGAATTCCGGTTTAGCTATTCATAGGTCTGAGAATAAATCTCTAAATTTTCAGCTCTCACTTCACATTCCCAAAGCCAGGGTTCCCTGCTCACCTGGATTGAAGATAAATTGAGTCAATAATAATAATTGAAGTTCTGTCACTTATTTCCCTTCTGCTTCCTATATTGATTATTGTCTCTTTAGCCAATTATGAATAATATCTTCACCTGGTGTCATTGTACAAGTTAAGTTATTCTAATTTTTTTTTAATTTTTTATTGTTGGTTGTTCAAAACATTACATAGTTCTTGATATATCATATTTCACACTTTGATTCAAGTGGGTTATTATTATTATGGTTTACTTCTCCAACACCCCATGAGTGAACTGTCTTTTTTTTAATATTTATTTTTAATATTTGGCAGACACATCTTTGTCTGTATGTGGTGCTGAGGATCGAACCCGGGCCGCACGCATGCCAGGCGAGCGCGCTACCGCTTGAGACACATCCCCAGCCTGTCTTTCTTACTCTACATAGTTACCAATTAAAGAGCAAAATTTAAAAATAAATAAATAAATAAATAAATTGAATCCATAGTAAAATGATCAAGCAGATAATGGAGAGCTGCCAACCACACCTGGAGGCTCATGGATAGATATGTTAATGAGCATCGTTAAGGCCTATTTCAAATGTAAAGAAACCTTGAGGCTCACTTGTGGGAATACCTTCAACCAAATCATTTGTCCCAGGGATGAGCCTAGGTGGAAGTTACAGGAAGAAGGATGAGAAACAGAAAGAACAGATGTAAACCCAGGTGGTAGCCAGGATGCTTTTTTCAATATCTCTTCTAAGTAGATTTTGCCTCATGCTCTTCTCAAAACCATACCTATACTCCAAAGCTGCCACAAAAAAATGGGTGTTTCAGCGATTATGTCCTCTCTCACATCATGGAGTTCTATTTTCTCCTGCTTAAATAAATCATATTCTTTTTACTCTTATTTTCATTGAGTGTCCATAGATTTTATTCTTCAAAATTTGTGAGTCAGGATCCCAGAGAAGACTGGTTATATGGGGAATTAAGTTTCATCTCAAAACTCCAGTTTCAAAATGATCAATTATTTGTTCCCATGTTTAATTTTGAAGGAGTGCCTTATTTGTAGTTTTTATCTCCAAAAACTGGAGGCCAGTTTTAAAAGATTTTGCTTTACCCTTGTGAGTCTTTCACATAAGAATAAAAAAAGGAAAAATTAGGAAATCAGGTGACATTAAAAAATAATGACTCTCTTCTAAGTAAAATAGTATAGTTAAGGTGTCCCAATTAAAGATTTTTTCCCCTCTATGTGAGACCACTTTATTATAATGACCTGTAGAATCATTCTGAACATTCCAGCAAACATTTATGTGGTGATGTAAAGAAAAATAATAAAGGGACTAGACTTGTTGTAAACTACAGGAAAATTTAATCACAAGGGCTAGAGTACACAGGGAATTTGAAGGTCAGAAGCCATGTGAATAACGTGGAGTTAGACCAGGACAAAAGAAAAGAGCAGTGACTCCAATTAAAGTCAAATTAAAGCAAGCTTATTATTTCCACTGGCCGGGCTGACTCTCCCAACCAAAACCGTGGGAACAAGAGCCTCACAGCTTTCCTGCAGCCCAGCTTTATAGCCCAGAAAGTTCCACAAAGGGGGGTTACAGATAACAGAACTCTGAGGAGCAGAACACAAATGGTAGTTTACATTTTTTGCTGGCCCCGACATCAGAATTTATGAAGGTCATTAGAGCCTCAGAGAGGGTAGTTATCTGGCCAGGGAATGTCAAGATTTGTGAGGGTCACTAAAGTTTCAAAGAAGGCTGCTATCTTGTCAGAGAGCCAGACATGGGCGAGTTCAAGGCACAGGCAGGCATTCCAAGCAGGTTCAGAATTTGCAGTAATCTATTGTAAAGCTGAAATTAGCTTTTCATGGCTTTGTGGCAAGATGGCTCCCAATTTTGAGAGAAAATCAGGTTGGGTCTATCACTGGGAGGGGAACCGGCCAGGGGGTCTCCTTGTTGACAGACTGGCAAGTCCTCTTCCTGGGAGGGACCTGGATTGGGGGCTCCTCTCAATCCAGGCTGCTTGGGTGGCTGGTCACACATCACCTCCCAGGTCCATGGGATATGGTCACACAACTCCAGTGATAGGAGACAGAGGCCCATCTTACAGATGGGGAAACTGAGACTCAAGAACAGAAAGGAGCCTGGCTGGGTGGCAAATACCTGTCATCCCAGCATTTTGGGAGGCTTAAGGGGGAGGATTGAAAGTTGGAGGCCAGCCTCAGCAACTTAGAGAGGCCCTGAGCAACTCAGTGAGACCCTGGCTCTAAATAAAATATAAAAAGACCTGGGGATGGGGTCAGTGGGTAAGGGACCCTGAGTTCAGTCCCTGGTGCCAAAAAAGAGCCCTTCCTGTTCTGGGTTCCCACTCCTACAGGGGCCCCTGAGAGCAGGCAGGAAGCTGGGATTGATGGGCCATCCAGTCCCGTGCTGGGAGGCACCCCAGAGCCTGGGCCCAGCTGTGACCGCCTCAACCACTTCTGGGGACCAGCCCCCCTTCACCTAAACATCACAACCATTTTTCAGGGTCAAGCTGAAATGGTGCAAAAAATAGGGGTGCTGTCATGGCCGCTAGATGGCGTGTCAGCACAGTAAGATGTGACAAATCCCCTGCCCCCCCCCCAGGCTGTGTCTTGCCTGTAATGGATGGAGACACTGCCCACCCTGGGCGATGGGTCACTCGTTAAAACTTCCTCTGGGAGATGAATGTGGTCATCAGGCCCTTCGGCCACCCCACCTGCCCACCCAGGGCCACCTCTGCCCAGAGCCAGCGGGCCACCTCCCCAACACCTGAGGAGCAGGAATGAGAGGACCCCTCTGGTCACCAGGGCACCTCTGTCCCAACCCACAGCTGGGACCTGCTGTCACTGCGGCCTCTGGCCTATTCCTGGGAAAGGTTGGGGCCTGAGTCAGAAGACGAGTGGGGCGAAACCTGCCCTTAGATGTCAGATCTGAAGACCGCAACCTCCAAATACCCAGGACTCTAGTGAGGCCAGTTCCACGCACCAAGGGAGGGGGTGCAGCCCAGGGTGCTCTGGGCTCCCATGGCCAGTAGGCTTTTTTTGGAGGGGGGTATCAGGGATTGAACCCAGGGTCACTCAACCTCTGAGCCGCATCCTCAGCCCTATTTTATATTCTATTTAGAGACAGGGTCTTGCTGAGTTGCTTAGGGCCTGGCTAAATTGTTGAAGCTGGCCTCCCACTTGTGATCCTCCTGCCTCAGCCTCCCAAGTCTAGGATTCCAGGGTGCGCCACTGCCCCCGGCTGCAGGAACCTGTGTCAAGTTGTGCTGACCACGTGTTCATCCTGAGATATTGAGGCACATTGAAAGGTGTGTGTGTCAAGGGGAAGTGCCCTCTTCATCTGAGTGTCTTTGGCTCCTAATCTGCAGGCTTGAGTTCCCTGTCCCTGTGTGCACACCCAGTGAGGGACACTTGATGCCTTTTCTTCATTAAAAGGCACACACCTGTCATCCCAGTGACTTGGGAGGCGGAGGCAGGAGGATCGCAAGGTGGAGGCCAGCATCAGCAACTTAGTGAGGCCCTAAGCAACTCAGTGAGACCCTGTCTCTAAATAAAATCCAAAATAGGGCTGGGGATGGGGCTCAGGGGTTAAGCACCCCTGGGTTCCATCCCTGGTACAAAAAATATCTTTAAAAGGTACCTCCATAACCAGAACCTTCTTTTCTCCAGTGTCATTTCTGTGATGTTCTCCACCATCAAGCGTCACAGGGCCTGACCCTAGAGTCACTTGCTCCAGGGCCTCCCTGTCCGGGAGGCAGCCTCCTGCAGTTGCCCCTCCAAACCTGAGTGAGTTTTCTGGCATCTGATCACACTCCGCCCACCACCGTCATCCTTCCCAAGTAGGGTGTCCTCCACTGTCCCTAGGAGACTGCAATCGAGTTTCCTGGGCAGCACTTTCTCCAGGCGCTGCACAGCGGGTGACTTCGCTTTGCTTTGTTTTGGGTGACAGTGTGGGAGTAGCCCCATGTCCCCACTGCAGCCTTGAGTCTCAATTCCTGCAGAATATTCCATCAGGAAGCCACAGGAAAGACAAATGGACGCAGGTAGTCATATTTAATCCTGTTGCAGCCTATTTTTCTTCTCCCTGGGTTTCTCCCTTGAGAACAGAACATATCAAATGTTCAATCAAAGAATATTTTTGGAGTCCTGCTAGGAATCAAAAAGAACGCACAGCCTCTGTGGTGGAGGCCCCCACTTGGCTGGAAGGTCAGGATCAAAGTCGGAAGCTATGGGCCCAACTTGGGGCAAAGCTGTGATCATTTAAAATTAGTTGTTTTTCAGCTTTTCCCCCAGCAGCTTCTTGGTCTGCCATCCTCATCTCCTGGGTTTTCCAAGATCACTCCATGCAGGTTGGAGGAGGATCTGGGCAGGTGTCCCCCGGAAACAGCCCATAATTGAAGACCTGATGAATGGAGTCTCCACCAGGCTGGGCCTGAGGCTCCCTTGCCTTAGAGCTTGATGCCATATTTCTCTTGACCTTGAGGATTTGGGGGAATTGAACCCACAGGCCCTCAACCCCTGACCCCCCATCCCCAGCCCTATTTTTTTATTTTATTTAGAGACACAGTCTCACTAAGTGGCTGAGGCCGGCCTCCACCTTGCAATCCTCCTGCCTCAGCCTCCCAAGCGGATGGAATGACAGATGGGGGCCACCCTGCCCACCTTTTCTGATTCCAGAAGCCACGGCCTTGCCTGGCCTGAGCCACACCTGCACTGGAAGAAAACTGGCACTGGCGAGGAACAGTTTATACACATACAGGAAATCGAATGGTTGAAAATAGAGATTTCTGCTTCCGTTCTCCTCTGGATTATTTGACTTTTTGTTTTGGTTAATTAGGTCTTTTATTTTCTTGTGCTGTGCGATTAGGCTCCTGCCACTTTGAAGTGGCCCTGGTTGGGCGGGTAGGGAGGACTCCAGGAATGGGGGGATCCTCTCTTGGCAGAAGGAAAAACCACTAGGCTGTGGGGACAATTGACTTTATCTTCCCAATATCTCTGGTGTTGAGATATCGCTTTTCCAGTCTGGGGCCTCCAGGAAGAGTCAAATTCTTTCCTTTGTCTCTAACCTACTTCCTGAGGATATTGATTTGGTGGCGTGCACAGGTGATACCTAAAGATAAACCTGACTTTTTTCTTCTTTTGAAAATTACTTCTTGGAGTTGGTTAGCGTTTCCCCAGCTTGGCCTGTGGAGCCTGCCTTGCCTGGCCTTGGGGACCGCAGATTTTATTTTTTATTTTTTGGTCCCAGGGATTGAACCCAGGAACCCTTAACCCCTGATCACAGTCCCCAGCCCTTTTTATTGTTTATTTAGAGACAGGATCTCGCTGAGTTGCTTAGGGCTTTGCTGAGTTGCCGAGGCTGGCCTCCACCTTTCGATCCTCCTGCCTCAGCCTCCAAAACTGCTGGATTACAGGCGTGTAGCACTGTGCCTGGCTTTGGCCTAGGCATTTGACCTCCTCCATGTGTCCTCCTGGACCAGCCCACTCACACCTATAACTGGTCCCCAGGGCTCCCCAGATGTTGGGATTACACCCTTCACCCCAGTGCCCAGCCCGCTGGCCCCATTTCCCATGGAATTACTCCCCAAGCCCTCAGGGAGCCTGGTTAGCCAGCTCACAGAGGTCACCTGTCTGTGGCTAGTTTCTGAACAGGTCACCCTTAGGGACAACCCAGTGTCATCATGACAGTTGTGACTGGTGGCAGGCAGTGGGGACCACAGACAGGTCAAGAGTCCTTTCCTCACAGGGCAGGTGGGGACACTCTTTGGTCACCAGGCGAGGCTCATCTATGAGGTGGTTTGAGACGGTGAACTGGTGGGTGGAGACTCTGCAGGTTTCTTACCTGAGTATTTTAGGACACGATGATTCTTATTATGGAGTTTTTAAAATTTATCATCAAATAACCGTCTCAGTCCAGTTGGGAAGATAACAGACAAAGGAGAGTTGGGCCTGCTGGGCCCACCTGGAACCCCAGTGGCCGGCGATGCTTACGCAGTAGGATTGTGATTTCTTTTATTTTTAAAAATTTAATCTCTTTTCTTTGTTTTATATTTGTTCTTTTTTAATTATCCATGACAGCAGCATGCATCCTGCCATGTCACAACTACATGGGGTGTCACATCACACTCCTGTGGCTGGACCTGCTGTGGGGTATCCCTGGTCATGTATTCCTATGTGAACATGGGAAAGTGACATCTATTCATTCCCCTGTCTCTCCCAGTCCCCTCCCCTTCCCTCCTTCACTCCTCTGCATCTCATCCAGTGAACTTCTATCCTCCCCCCCCCATTGTGAGTCATTGTCCCCATATCAGAGAGGACACTCAGCCTTTGGTTTTGGGGACTGGCTTATTTCACTCAGCATGATTGTCTCCAGCTCCATCCATTTACCAGCAAATGCCATCATTTCATCCCTCTTTAAGGCTGTGTAATATTCCACTGTGTATACGGACCACAGTTTCTTTATCCATTTATCAGTTGAAGTGCACCTAGGCTGGCTCCATTGCTTAGCTGTTGTGAATTGAGCTGCTGTGCACATTGATGTGGCTGAGAATCTCGAGTTCAAAGCCAGCCCCAGCAACTTAACGAGATCCTCAGCAACTCAGCGAGACCCTGTCTTTAAATAAAATAGAAAAAGGGCTGCGGTGGGGCTCAGTGCCCAGCACCCTCAGGTCTGATCCCCTGGACCAGAGAAACCAAGAGGACAGAAGTGAAAATGAGGAAGATAGAAATGACCCACAGCATCATCTCCACAGATCTCAGTGACAAGAGCTGGCATTCTGGTGGCCTCTGCTTCCTATCAGCTGCTCTCTGAGGGCTTTCTACACACTCTGGCTGGATTCCTGTAGCAGTTCTGCGACACAGTCCCCATCTCCTTGGGACAGAAGGCAGGTGTCAGTGGCCAGGGAGGTTGTGAAAGGGCACCTGGCCCATGAGGCAGGTACATAAAGCGCCGATGTACGTGTC
This sequence comes from Marmota flaviventris, assembly GCF_047511675.1. Lineage (NCBI taxonomy): Eukaryota > Metazoa > Chordata > Mammalia > Rodentia > Sciuridae > Marmota > Marmota flaviventris. The sequence goes on along the minus strand of NC_092516.1, from coordinate 43,262,389 downwards.
ACTCAGGGTCACCTGTGTGGGAACTTCTTGGGGTAGAAGTGGCGTCCTGGCCACCACTCTGCATCACTGTCACAACAGAAATAAACAAGGATGTCATGTCCCTCCTGCTCTCCACAGAAGGGGGCTCGTGGCTATACCAGGGCAGCCTGGAGGAGTTTGTCTGGATGAGATGACTCCCTGAGAGAGTGACAGGTGGCAGGTCCCCACCCCCAGGGTGCACAAGGCGTCACTCTGGCTGAATCTTCTCACCCTCGCTGTGGTCGTCATCCTGGACACAGGCCACAGGAGGAAGCACAGCACCCCAGGGAGGGGACCCTGTCCCTGTGGAGAACCAGCCAAATCTGGAGCCTCTTCCGTTTAGTGAGCACCTACTATGTCCTGGGCTGGCCATGTGCAGGCGTGATTTTCACTGCGTCCCACAGGCACATTCTACCATCCAGTTCTCTGGATGGGGACACCAGCTCCAGGCCTCCCTGCAGGGCCAGAGGAGCTGACCTTGGGTCCACTCCCACATCCACCCACCAAACCCTAGTGGAGCCAGAGAGGCCGGTGAACGTGTCCTGTCTGAGTGCTTCAGTGCCTATGTGCAGGGACGAGGGGACGGGCCTGTCCCCTGGGCTGTGCCCTTCCTGACCCAGGTGAGCAGGTCTCAGGGAGGAAAGGATGACAAAGCCCTGAGGCCCCGGCAGCCCCCTCCCACCTTGGCTCCAGCTCCCGCCAGACCTTTCCAGAAGGTTCCAGAAACAGCTGGAAACAGGACACCCCCCTCTCCCCACCTGCCTTTGTCATTGCCAGAAAAACAATCAGCTCTAGATCTTAAGTGCTCCACGGAGCGCCCAGACACCAGCTGAGACTTGAAGCAGATTTTATTTGAGTTGCTTTAAACCCACAGATGAGGCCGCCTTCCTGGGCTGGCCTCCAGCTGGAGGGGCCTCCCCAGGCGCTGGCTCTGGGTGGGAGCTGGTTCTCGGGCATCCTCTGGGCACATGGCCAGAGCCTGGGGTCTGGGGTCTGAGGGAATGGCTCTGGCCTGCGTCTGTCTGTCTGTTCTGTGTTGTATCAGCGCTTCCCAAATGGCTACCTGGTGCCAGGCACCATGTTAATGGAGGGGACAGCCCTCCCCCAACTGAGGGGGTGGTCGTTGGTGATTACTTTTTGGTCCCAGGGACTGAACCCAGGGGTTCTCAACCCCTGAGCCCCGTCCCCAGCCCTTTCTATATTTTATTTAGAGACAGGGTCTCGCTGAGTTGCTTAGGGCCTTGCTAAGTGGCAGAGGCTGGCCTCCACCTTGTGTTCCTCCTGCCTCAGCCTCCCCATCATCCTGGCTTAGTTGATCATTTTTCTATAATTTTTAAAACATGTTTGTTGTAAGGCTTTCTGTGTTAAGCCGGGTTTTAGACATCATCCATAGAGTTCCTAATAAGGAGGGTAAGACTTCTCCCCTCCATCTCCTCCTCCGCTGTGGGTAGGCATGGCTCCAGCTCTTCAGGACGCTCAAGATCAGGCTTCCCTGTTCTGTGCAGACGAAACCCAGAGCCTGCTCTCACAAGCGCCCAGGCCCGGGGACGAGGGAGCTGACCCAGAGGGAGGAGGCTGAACCGGGGCCTGCTGGAGGACGGCCCTGAGGACCTGGGAAGCCCAGGGCCCAGTCCTCCTGTGGCCAGTGCCGCCCTCCGTGGCCCAGCTCACTCCTGTACTCTGGAGCAGCGCAGTACCGTGCCCCCAGCCACTGTCCTCTCCCGCTGCCACGGTGACAGCCACTTCCCAAAGAGCCTCCCAGTTGCCCTCAGTAATTCACTGTCCACAGACAGCCAAAACAAACTGTCAAAAGATGCTTCAGGCCACCCCACTCCCCAACTTAAACTGCCATCGACCTTCTCTTGTGTGTAAAGGACACAATCCAGGTGGGCTGGGGGTACACCCCTGTCATCCCAGCAGCTGGGGAGGCTGAGGCTGGAGGATTGAAAGTTGGAGGCCAGCCTCATCAACTTAGCAAGGCCCTAAGCAACACAGCGAGACCCTGTCTTTAAATAAAATATAAAAAAAAGGGCTGGGGATGGGGCTCAGTATGTACGGACCCCAGGTACCCACAAAAGAGTATACAATCCAAACTCATCCCCCTGTCTGCAAGGATCCTTGTGACCTGTCTACCTGCCCTGTGTGCTATGTCCCCACTTGGGCCTTTTCTCTCAGGTCTCCTATTTTCTCTGCTTAAAACACTCCCCCTTCCTATTTTTTTGGCCCCAGGGAATGAACCCAGGGGTGCTAACCACGGAGACCCATCCTTAACCCTTCTTATTATTTTATTTAGAGACAGGGTCTCGCTGAGTTTCTGAGGCTGGCCTCCAACTTGTGATCCTCCTGCCTCAGCCTCCAGAGCCCCTGAGATTACAGGCATGCGCCATCATGCTCCACAGGTATCCAGCCTTTAAAGGCAAGAAGGGCTTTGGAGCAGAGGGGACACCAGATCTGTTGGCCGGCAGGATTAGGAGAGGAGAAAGTCCCCCAGGATCTAGCCTGGGTCCTGTCACCATGCCCACGGGTGGGGTTTGATGCCTCTTTACGCACAGGGTGTGTGATGCCCCATTTTCTTCTGAGTCTGTGTCCAACTGGTCTGGTTTTAATTGAGATATGTGACTCCTGGAGGCTGGAGACTGCAGACCATCCCCACTCAGGATCGATGGGAGGGCCAGGCCTTGCTCTGAACCAAGGCAGGACCTTGCAGCCGAGTGTCACCGTCACCAGTGTGTATGCTGAGGACACAGGGGAGATGCCATAGTCTTGGTATCGACATGGAGGGACATTTCTTCCACTTTGGAGGAAATGAAGGTTGAGGGGAGTCAAGGCCCAGAGCCTGATGTCACTAGACGCCCCCCTAAAGGACGGGACATCAGGGCCTATTGGGGTGGAGAGGGCCTCATAAATCGTGGTCCCTCACAGGGACGGGCATGGCCGTTCCCTGGGTGGGCCACATGTGCTCCGCTCCCTAGAAGATTGGGAACAGTTGTCGTGAGCAGGGCCCTGAGTCAGAGCTGGTCCCCGGGCCAGCGCTGGGCGCCTCTGGTCCTTCTGTCCCTTCTGAACAAAAGCTCAGAGCTGTCATTTCCCAGGGCCCATGTGTGGCCTCCTGATAACTCTATCAGGCCTCTTCCCATGCACAGGGAGAAGCGGTGACCAGAGCAGGCCGACAAGGAACACAGGGGTGGCATATGGCTGGTCCGCATCGCATTCCTGAAAGCTGCATATTTTTTCTTTTTGGTGCTTGGGATTGAATTCAGGGGCCCTCGACCCCTGAGCCCCATCCCCAGTCCTGTTTTGGGTTTTATTTAGAGACGGGGTCTCCCTGAGTTGCTCAGGGCCTCAATGTTGCTGAGGCTGGCCTCCACCTTGTGCTCCTCCTGCCTCAGCCTCCCCATCCATGGCTCCTGGTTGAAGCTGCAGGGTTTGACAGTTTCTCCTCCCTCTGGAGCACAGGCTGTGGCCCCGGGGTGAGCAGAGGCTCACGGGGCTGGAGGTCCTATGTGTGGCCTGGTCTCCAGAGCTCAGGGAGGTAGGGCACAGGGGGAATGCCCACCCACATGGGCCTCCACCTTCCCAGGCCGGGGGACCATGACCGCATATGCACTGTCCTGTCTCCCTGGTGGCTGTCCACCCTGCCACCCATCCCATGTGGCCCAGCGGGTGTCCAGTTCCCAGCACAAGGCCTAGGAGAGGTGGTGAATACAGTGACCATGTCCTGGCTTCTGTCCCCACACCTGGCTGGGCGTGGCTGCCTGCTGGCACAGGCTGGTCCTGTCACAGGGGACGTGTGGCCCTAAAGACCTACGGGAGGGTGGGCACTGGGTTCTGTAGCTACCCTGGGTTCTGGGGAGGCCGCTGCATGCCCTTGGTGGGAGGCCGAGGCGCCAGGGTGGGAAGGGGTGGGTCTAGCCTGGCACCAGGCAGAGTGGCTGGGCGTGAGGCCCAACGTGTGGTGCTCCTAATCCCAAGGATGCCACCCGTCCAGGGCAGCCAGCAAGGGCCTCCTTCCTTTGGATGCCAAGCGAGGGGCACCTGGGTGTGTTAGTCCCCCTGGACTCCAGGCCCCGCATGGATCCCAGGCCCTCAGAGTCCAGCCGAAAAGAAGCAGCAGGTCCTGGAGGCCCCCAGTACCTGAGAATGGCTGAGGGCTATTTGCATGCCAAAGGCTCACTGCGATGATTTAATATATTTACAGTCTGTTAATCTATAATCATTTAATAGCACGATGGTTATATTAAATTATCCAAATAAATCATGTTTTATTATTTAGAAGAATTAAGTATAATATTAATGAAATAGAATAGATTATCTAAATAAACTGAACAATTAGATACTATAAAATCTATTTTTTTTTCTGAAACAATTTTCCAGTATATTAATTCATCTATATAAAACTTACCTTTCCACATAGGTAGAAACAATACTTGCAAAAAGTTCAGAAGTCTACTCAAAACATTTAAACTCATATGTGAAAACATTTCACAATATCACATCTAAGTTGCACAGAAGACCCCGTGATCACTAGGAAATCTACCACAGTCCAGTTTCTCCAACCCAAGGAGGTCCAAACTTTGGGTGAAAGGGTAAAGTTTCTAAGCTGCGAAGCCTGAGTTAAAATGTAAAGGATAAGATTAAGATTTGTTTTAAGTTCTGTGAAGTTTTTAAAGTTCTGTTAAGTTGCAATTTCCTGAAGTGAAATTAAGTTCTGTTTTCCTGGAACCTACAATTCATGTAGAAGTTAAAAACAACTCCTGGAAAAGCCACTGAAATGTATGTTGAAATCTCCCCTAACCATCTGGTTGCTCTGTAAAAACAACCCCCTCCCCAGAAACCGTGCAGTCCAGCACGTACACACCTTAGGGCCTAAACCAATCAGTTTAAATGTAACCCCCTCTTTAGGAATGACCTATCACTCCAGCCTGCCCTGTTCCAGCCAATGTATGTACTAATCAAGTCTAAAAATTGTTGTTTGACTTTCCCGTGGTGTATGGTGATTTGTTAAAGGAGACTGTGATGTATGTAAAGTCCCCGCCCTCCCCCCAAAAAAGTATACTTAAGCATTGTTCAACCCCGGCTCTGGACTGCTCTCCCTTCTCGAGTGGGCACGGAGCCCCAGCATGCTGGAATCTCAATAAACCCCCTCCTGCTTATTGCATAAAGTCAGTCTCTTGGTGGTCTCTTCCTCCGGTGTTAGCTGGGCCCTTACAGGGGAATAATGGGGCCCTCTTCTGCTGCTCCTCTGAAAAATAAACTTATATCAATTCTATCCAAATGCATACTTTCCATATGTGTTTCAATGATTTTTAATGCCTTTCTTGCTTCAGGTGTTAACATGCGGGGTGAATTTGGATCTGATGGACCTTTTAGGATCCCACACATCCAAGATGCTGTCAGGTAAGCCACCACATTTAGTAACTTCCTGATCCCGTAAGTTTGTACCTCCTGCAAATATCACCGTGGTGACTCTGGAGCCTCTTGCCTTTTCTTTAATACCATTTGTAACTGACTCATTCATTCCTGGGCATGTCCTCTGGTGCTCTCCAAATGGAAAGTCATAAGGTAAAGGTCATTTTCAGACAAACTCACATGAACAAACAAAAGGTTCCTCATTATTTTGGTACTTGGAAAAGGAATAATCTCTTGGCTTTTTAATTTCACTCTTGATTTCTTCAACATTATAGCTGTGAAATATCCCTCTTCATGACCTGTAATAATTTCGTAACTCCATGCTCTCTTCTTCAGATAGCTGTAATATGGGGGAATAACTTTCTGTAGAAATATTACAACTGGGCTGTACAAAGTTAAGTAGGAACCCATCCCATGAGCCCTCTCCTGCAGACTGTTTAAATCCAACCCATCAATATTCCAGGTAAGGAGAAAGAACATGCTGCCATCTTCTTGCTGAGAACTTTCAGATGGGTGGATTTTTGAACTAGTGGAATCAGTTGTTTCTTCACTGGTTAGGTCAACACAGGCCAGCAGCAGCGACACCTTATTAAAGCCTTATTTATGTTTTATTAAAGCCTTATTTATGTTTTCACCCTTTCTACTTTGTCAGAAACACTGAACAGAGTTTTGTCTTTTCTAATCCTTGTTAGACTACTGATTTAAAGAAAAACATTAAAAAAGCCAACTCTATAGACACCTTCAGAGTTTAGTTTTATAATAAAAAACTGTTTGAGTGATCAGACCTTTACATTTCTGAAGATGAAATAAACATGTAATCTTTTACCTCATTTTGCTCAATTAAATTGTTCAGAAGATCAAAGTGGTAAAGACAATGTAAAATTCAACATTTTAATACTGATGTTGTAAATTGTGTTGAAAGAGAAGGAAAATGAATTGAAGAGAGTAGAAGCTGTGCTAAAAGAGAGGGAGAGCGACCTTTCTAGCAAAACAAAGCTGTTACAGGAGGTACAAGATGAAAACAAATTGTTTCCATCCCAGATTGAGCAGCTTAAGGAACAAAATTACTAACAGGTATCTTCTTCCCCCCCTCATGAAGAATTATTGATGAAATGCACACACTTTTACAGCTAGAGTGTGAAAAACATAAATCTTTCCTTGCAGAAACAGAAGGAATTTTACAGAAGCTTCAGAGAAGTGTGGAGCAAGAAGAAAATAAATGGGAAATTAAGGTTGATGAATCACAAAAGACTATTAAGCAGATGCAGTCATCATTTATGGCTTCAGAGAAAGAGCCGCCCTATTGCCAGACAGTAAAGGTCAAATATACAATGAATACACAGCTTAACATAACCATCATCATCTCAAAGGCTTGCTGGGGTCACCTCTCAACCACTCCCTTCTGGTAATATGCCATGCATCATCCTGACTCCGCTGTGGCCCCCAACAAGAAAATACTGAGGGATGGTTGCATAAACCTATTTACTATGCCCTTTTTAGCTCTTCATAAATATTTGCTCCAAGTGTTGCAAGCTTTTATGCAAATGTGCAAGAAACTCTTATGCCTAAAGTAATGCAATAGGGACTCTTCATGTCAGATTCTACCATTGATGAACATGACCTTGATAATAGAGAAGAATTAAATAGGGAAAGGATCTTGGGACTGACAATAGGTGCCTGAATGCTTGTGTTGGGCTAATTGTAACACCTGCCCCACACAATGTCTTCTAAAACACTGTGCAGAGCAAACAACAGTTAGAGGTCTGCCACTTTCCAAGCTCAGATTCATATGATGTGAGTTGATAGAATCTGAGAACCCCTCTGCCTTCAGAGGTGTCTGTGCCCTGAAAATTTATCAGTGTTACAACTTGTTTCTCTCTCTAGTAGACTCTCCTTTTACATGCAAATATTGTCTACTGGGATAACATTTTAAGTTTGAAACAGAAAAGGGGGAATTAATTTATTTGATTTTGTTCTTCCCTGACGAAGAAGGTAAAAAAAAAAAAAATAGCTGGTAACATTTTCTAGAACTGTATATGTTGAAAGAAATCTTCTATTTATTATTAAAGACCTTCCTGCTTCCCCAAAGGATGAGGTACTTTAAAACAAAAGAATAGATATACTGAAATCATTAAATTTAGCACTAAGAAGAATTCATAACCAAAGTCTTTGTCTAGGAAACATTAAACATGAGAATGGACAGTATCTTCAATAGCACTTTTACAAAAAGAGCAGAGGCATTCTTTATATAGGCATTTCATACACTGACCTTCGAGAAGAAGCCAAGGGCATAGTGCCAAATTGAGCTCTGTGAAGACATTTCTGAAGGGGGCAAAAGTATTATAGTCCGAGTATGTTCCATTCTGATGATCTGACTTGATACAACATAAAGCCTAGAGAATCTAGAGAGACAGATGGGTAGTATGTCTAGAGGCTGCCAATTCCTCTGGAATTTTTATCAACTTAGTTATTGAATATAGCAAAATTGAGACTTCTGGTGAGTATTAAAATATTATTATTATTGTTTTGATGTTGCGCATTGTTAGAAACCCCTATATTTGTAATAATAGCAAAATCAACAATGAAAATAATAATAGCTAATATTAATGACTTTCAGGCCAGGTGCTAATTTGCATGAATTATTGAAGGCTTCCAACAATCACATGAAATAGGTATTTTTCACATAGCAACCATTTTGCAAAAGATGATGAAACTAATAGAAATTGAGCGAATTGCACACGTTCACATGGATATTAGCTACAAAGCTGACATTTAAATTCAAACAACTTTCCTCCAGATCCAATAGCAATACTCTCTACGAGCTTATGTTATATTAAATTATAGGTGGGAAAGTTGTCTCTGCAATTAACTAAAATGATTTAGCTTGTATTCTTATATGACCAAACATTTGCTTTATGTCTTCACAGAAGTATACTTGGAGCTATAAATAACAAAACTCAGCTTGGATTTATCATAATTTATCAACTACATAACTGAATTCCTAGTGCTCTTTATTATAAGTTATGGTAAATATGATATTGGCTCAGATGATTTTGATAAGGGAAATATTACTATCACCTCTTTAGACTATAAAAGAACCTAATTTTAAATATTGAAGCCAGTTTGTTTTGAGAACTGAAATGAGCACAGAAACCCGATTAGTATCTGCTATACTTTTTCAATAGTTTTGCTGAATAACTAATTTTTTTTCCTATCTACAGCAGCTATTGAGAGTATCCTCACATTGATGTAGTTTAAAAGATGGCCATAGAAACATTGTTTCCTGTTTACCTTCTTTGATATTTCCTGAGAAAAACTTCACAACAATTTCTGAATTTGAGTTTATTTTAAGAACAAATGACCAAGAATAAAACAAAAATCCTAAAATTTTAGATCACAAAGCAAACAATGCTGGTTTGAAATATATATGTGTAATTTAACATATGAAGTTGAACTTTTTGTTGTCATATAATTATATTTTTAAGTTGATATACAAATACATACCTCCCATAAAATTTGTAAGAATGAAAAACTATTAATCTCCTCATCAGAAGTTCAAGTCCAGGCCACAGATATGAGGATAAAAGGTAGAACAATGCCTGCATGTGGGAGAAGGCACCCTGGATGAGTTAGAGCACAGGGGATGGTGAAGTACTAGCCTGACTGTGCATCTACATAGGTATATTCATTTGTAAAAAATAAATAAATAAATAATAAACTGCTTATTTAAGGTTTGTGTACTTATATTGCAATTAAAATGATGCATCGTGTGTGTGTTGTTAGACCACGATGCAAGAAAAGACCACTGACTCCAATTAAAATCAAATTAAAGCAAGCTTATTATTTCGACCGGCCGGGCTGCCTTGCCCATCAAAATCGTGGGAGCCAAGGACAGCGGCGAGCCTTCTCTGTGGCCCAGTTTTATAGCCAAAAAAAAAAAAAAAAATTACACAAAGGGGGGGGGGTTACGGATAACAACACTCTGAGGAGCCTAACACAAGTTTACATTTTTGCTGGCCCAGGCATCAGAATTTATGGAGATCTTAGAGACTCAGAGAGGGTCGTTTTCTGGCCAGGGAAGGCCAGAATTTATGAGGCATCACTAAGGTTTAGGAAAGGGTTGTTATATGGTCAGGGAAAACCGGACATGGGTGAGTTCAGGGCATGGGCAGTCATTCCAATCAGCTACAACATCAACTAATGGCCAGGCCATACAGACATCCTGATATTTTTACAGAAAACAGAAATGAATCCTTCATAACTTGTGACATCTGGCTTCTGATCTAATGAGAGAACCAGGCTAGGTATATCAGTGTGTGTGTGTGTGTGTGTGTGTGTGTGTGTGTGTGTGTAAAGTACAGGCAAAAAAGAAATAGTCCCTCTAGTCCATGCAGTGTTTTTGTGAAATTAGACAAAAAGGTTTTTTGGGGGGCAGATTTAGCTTCCTGGTCACAAAGTTTATGTGACAGACTAGTAAAAGGATTCAGTCCCACTCATTTGAAAGAGCCTACATAACAATATGTATGTCCACTAAAAATAATGTTGTTGAGAAGAAAAACTATTCTGTAACAAAACAATATAAAAATAGTTAAAATATTTTTTTTGTTTGTTTGTTTTCCAGGGTAATACGATTTTATATGTAAGCATTAACACATGTGATTTACTGCTATTTACTATTACTATTCAAAGAAAATTCAGTAATTCAATAATTAATCAATGAAAGAGACTTGCATTGACTACAATCTCCATTATGAAATTTGGAAGATTAAAAATATTACTTAATTAGTGATTATGAAGAGATTATCTTTGTGCATACCACTCACAAATTGGTTCCTTACTAATATGCTTGTAGATTTAAAATGTATATTTAAAGTAAGCCTAAACTGAGCACTGCCAAGTACCAACTAAATTGATATTGAAATTGAAGAGTTCAGGTGGTATATTTTGTGAATTGCTATGGAAACCTGTGATTCGGATATCTTGGATACATAGAAAAAACCTACTTTGACCAACCTATGGATATTTCATCAAAGAATACATTCACCTCAGACATTATGATTGGAAGATATCTGGGATTATATCCAAGCAAAAATTTGTGACATTTTTGCTTAAATTTCTTGAGATGTTGAATATTAGGCTCAATGTAACATATTTATCATGATAGGCAGAGCATTTTGTGGTGCTGAGTGACACTCATTGCTGGATCTGTGGAATTTATTTTCTAATGCTTTCATTTAAAAAAAAATAAACAGAAGAGTCAGGCTTTATATACACTTGTTTGTTAGATTTGTTTACTTGAAATATATTCTAAATGATGAATTTAAATAAACAGTTTTAACTTGAATAAATTTAAAATTCAGAGAGTAACTTATGTATTCTCTGATAATAGACATACCAGATAAAGAACAGAAATTAACATTCTTATTTTGCAAGATGGTGATGAAATTGTTGAACAACACTGTGAATATTATGACTTGGAAAGGTTTATATGTCTAATGACACTCTACTTTGCAATTAGATTTAATAAGGTATAAATTTAATAAAGATAATTGTTGGTAGCTGGTGGTTTTAATCACTGAATTGACTACCAATTTGCTACTTGTATTATAATTTAGTTATGTAATCCCTCAGGATTAGTAAATAGAGCTTGAGAAAGTATCTAAGTCTGAAATTTGGCAAGAAATTGCTTATATTAATTTTCTATTAATGACTGTCTGTACATATAAAATTACATTACGGCATCTCTTGTTATATAATTCACATGTATCAAGATTATTATTTTTTGAATAAACAGAAAGATAATGTTGAATTCTCTCTCAAATAAATAAAAAAAATGGCTTGAATTAAAAATTCCAAACATTGGGCTGGGGATGTGGCTCGAGCGGTAGCGCACTCGCCTGGCATGCGTGCGGCCCGGGTTCGATCCTCAGCACCACATACAAACAAAGATGTTGTGTCTGCCAAAAACTAAAAAATAAATATTAAAATTAAAAAAAAAATTCCAAACATGTATAAGCTACTTGTTGGAAAAGTATAAATGGCAGCCATACCCCAGAGAAAAAAACCCAACATGGCGCCTAAGCACCTCTTCTTCCTACCTTCTTCTTTTCTGCAGTGGCGCAAAAAGTTCCCACCAGCGCCAATTTCAAATCTCACTGGCGGGGAACCTTAGCCCCAATGAGAACTAATTCCTGGGCTCCGGAGCTGATATCTGAAAGAACTTGCCAATAAACGGGTTGCCTGCCATTTATCTAAAGCCTACCATCTCCCCCTTAGTTCTATATAAGCACACTGCTTTTTGCAATAAAATTGGAATTCTCCCAGCGAAGTGTCTTTGCGTGGGGAATTCTTTCATTCTGGTGCCGTGACTCGGATACGGGTGAGCTCTTTCCAACAAGAGCCCCGTCCCCGCTCTGCCGAGACACTCCGCCCTGGTCCGCTCTTTTCAGACTCGGCTGCCTGCACTCAACACACTGATCTGGCGTGGTAAGGATCCCCTGACCCCGGCTCGCCAACTCCCTTCGAGCTATCGCTGGATTTGTGACCGTGATCGTCCGGCACACTCCAGACGCCCGGTGGGGGAGAGGGAATCCACCCCACTAAGACCTTTACTGGTTGAAGTGGACCCTCTGGTGATCCGTTTCCCTTTGGGGCATGAAGCTTCTGAGTTTACACGAGAGGCTCTGTGGTTTTTTTCCCTCCTCCGCTTCCGCTGCTGCTGCCGCTGCCGCTGCCGGCTAAGAGTTGCTGTTTCCTGCGGGGCTGCTGTGTCTGGCTGAAGCTGCCCCTCTGCTCGGGAAAACTGAACTCCCGGCCTGGAACTGCGTTCTGCCGGAGCCGGAGTTCTGTTTTCATTACTGACTTCTTCCACTGCGGTCGAAAACTTTCCTGACGTCAGGTTGCCCGTGGCTCCGACCCCATTGGGTCTCACAGATCGCACTTCACTGGTGATGACCAGGTAGTGCCCTCTGTATTTCCTCGTGATGGCTGGTCATTTTGGGGACGCCCACCTGACCCCCGTTCGCCCTGGGCTTCCTGGAAGCCGGTCCAGCCCGGGTTTTCCCTTTGTCTCTCTTGCTTACTCTTATTCTCTCTCTCTCTCTCTCTTCCATCTTTCCCTGTGACTATGGGCACCTCTTCATCTATACTTGAAGCCTCACCTCTCAAATGTTTAATAAAAAATCTGGCGACACTCTCCCTCACACCAGACATCAAGCCCAAACTTCTAATCAAATTCTGTACCCAAGATTGGCCTACATATCCACTGGATAATGGCAATCATTGGCCTCCAGAAGGCTCCTTAGATCCAAACCTCCTCTGGGACCTTTTTAACTATTGCCAGCGTCTGAAAAAGTTGAGGGAGATTCCCTGTGTTGAAGGTTTTAGCCTTCTCGCACAGCACCCTGCTCTCTGCTCCTCCTGCCCTCCCTCTCAGGTCCTCCTTGCTTGCAAATCCCTCTCTTCCCCTACTTCTACTCCTGACTTCGCAGATTCTTCCTCATTTGACCCAGCAGATGAACCCCCACGTTATCCTCCAGCCCCATCTGCCCCTTCTCTCCCACTATACCCTCCTCTTCCTCTGCCTGATTCCACAGATCCTCAGCCTTCCGTTTCATCCCCCTCCTCTCCACCCTATTCTGCCTGCTCCACCTCCTCCTCCTCCACAGAGACACTCCCTTCCCCTCCCTCTCCTTCCTGTCCGCCGCCTGCCTCTTTCAGTCCTCCTGTTACCAGGTCTAAGGGACTCCTTCCCACCCCCAAGACAATCGCACCCCTTCGTGAGGTAGCTGGTCCCTAGGGTGTCATCAGAGTCCACGTGCCCTTCTCCATATTGGACATTACTCAGCTAGAGAGGAAGTTAGGCTCATTCACCACTGACCCCACCACTTACATTCGGGAGTTTCAATGGGTCCTACAAGCATATAGCCTCACTCATCATGACATCTACATGCTCTTGGCCAATACACTTCTCCCTGAGGAAAGGCGACGGGTCTGGGAGCTAGCCCAAGCCCATGCTGATGAAAATCATAGGACCAATCCTAACCACCCCACGGGCCCTCATGCTGTCCCAGAGCAGGATACCCTATGGGATTACAACACCGTGACCTTTTTACATCCTGCCTCTTGGCGGGCCTAAAAAAGGCCACCCGCAAGGCTGTTAACTTTCAAAAGGTGCAGGAGATCATTCAAAGGAAGGAGGAAACACCTTCAGAATTCCTGGATAGACTAACCAAGGCCCTTCAACAGTACACAAACCTTGACCCAGAAACCCCTGATGGCCGTCATGTCTTAATGACATATTTTCTGGCCCAAAGCTACCCTGACATTAAAGCCAAGCTTAAAAAGCTTGAACAGGGCCCTGCTACTCCTCAGACCGAAATCCTCGCTGTCGCTTTCAAGGTCTTTCATGGTAGAGAAGATGAAAGTGAACACCGTAGGCAGAGGGCTGAAAATGCCAAATTCCAAATATTGGCCCAGGTCATTCAGAGAAGGTCATCACCACGCCGTCCTAGTAAGACACCCCCTGGAGCTTGCTTCAAATGTGGTAAGGAGGGACATTGGGCCAGGGATTGTCGTTCGCCGAGGACACCCTCCAACCCCTGCCCAAAATGCCATCAAAGGGGACACTGGGGGGCAGACTGCCCAACAACCCGGAAGGGAGGTTGGTCAGCTGCCCGGCAACCCCAGCCTCTCCTGGGCTTGGCAGAGGGGGATTGACGGAGCCCTGGGCCTTCCCTCCCGACTATTACCATCAAAAAGCAAGAGCCTAGGGTCACCTTCCTGGTGGATGGACGCTTCATTACCTTCCTCTTGGATACTGGTGCCGCTTTTTCAGTCCTGAGGGCGTATTGGAGTCCTACCACACCCTCAAAAACTCCTATTGTCGGGGTAGGAGGTAAACAGATTTTCCCTCGAAACCCCCCCCCCTATCATGTTATATGCAGGGATCCCTTTTGTCCTTCACACACTCCTTTCTCGTTATGAGCCATTGCCCCATTCCCCTTCTGGGAAGGGACATACTCTCACTATTGAAAGTCACCATTCACATATCACCCCACACTTCTCCTACCTCTCATTTCCTCATGATGTTCCTAGGGGCAGATACACCTCCTTCACGCACTCTTCCACAACTATCTAAACCAGTTAACCCTGAGGTTTGGGACACAACTACACCCTCTATGGCTAAATGCAGTCCTATTCATATTGTCTTACGGGACCCTTCAAGATATATTAGTCAACCACAATATCCACTCACAACCACAGCCCTCCTCGGATTAGAACCCATCATCCAGGATTTATTATGAAAGGGGTATCTTAGGCCTACACACTCTCCTTTCAACACCCCCATTCTGGCAGTTAAGAAACCTAACGGGTCCTACAGGCTGGTTCAAGACCTTCGCCTTGTCAACTCCTCTGTGGTCCCCATCCACCCGCTAGTGCCCAACCCTTACACCCTCCTCTCTCAGATCCCTGCTACTACTACCCACTTCTCGGTCCTAGATTTAAAAGATGCATTCTTTTCTATTCCCTTGTCCTCAGAATCTCAGGATATCTTTGCTTTTACGTGGACTGACCCTCACACCCGCCATTCTCGTCAGCTTACCTGGACTATCCTCCCACAGGGATTCAGGGATAGCCCCCATCTCTTTGGCCAAGTTCTTGCCCAGGACCTCACATCCTTTCACCCCACCTGTCCTGACTCTACTCTCCTTCAATATGTCAATGACCTTCTTCTATGTAGTCCCTCTTGGGAACACTCTCAATCCCACACCGCCCAGCTTCTCAATTTCCTAGCAGATAAGGGATATAGGGTGTCTCCCCACAAGGCCCAGGTTTCCCAGTCTTATGTCACCTATCTTGGTTTTCGTCTTACACCTGGGAAAAAGGAAATAACACTGGATAGGAGGCAACTCCTCTCTAATCTTCCAGTGCCCCATACGAAAGCCGAAATACTATCATTCCTAGGACTAGCAGGTTATTTTAGGGCCTGGATCCCAAATTATTCTCTTCTAGCCAAACCCCTGTATGACCTAGCAAAGGGACCCCCTTGTCGCGACCCCTTGCCCGCAAGGAAGACGCAACTCAGGAATCTTCTTTCAGCAGTTTATTCAGGTCCGTGATATTTCTTCTTCCTTTCTCGGATGCCCCTTCCCAGCCTTAATAAAGCATCTCAAGCCCCAATGCAAAGCTGCCGCGTGGAACTTTCTCACAGGGTGGTGAAAAATCATGTGCCAACTCTCCCAGATAAGGAGTTGTTTGTCACAGACCACAGTGGAGCCAGCGTCATCTTGTAATGGCGACCATAGTCTGCAGAAACGGCAGAAGCGGCTCACCACAGTTCCCCCTTTCTGTTTTCTTAAAACAATACAGGCGAGAGTAGAGGTCCTATCCCACTGTGCAGAAGTGGCTGCATAGTATGACTCAGTCCTAAGGAGGCGCCTTCCCCAGATCTGAGGCCATATCAGCCGACACCTTTTTTCGTGGGGCGGGGCGTGAACGCGTCTAACCTGCATGCAATAGGACATGCTCTCCTTGAGGTCCACGTCAAGGATCACTCAAGTGCAGTGCCTTGCCTCGCATCCTGTATCGTGACGATGGTGGACAAAGGGGGATAGCTGAGGCTGAACTGTGGCTGTTTATAATGACAAACAAGTTGACAGCACCCTGAAAGAAAGGCACGAACTTCAAGAGGATAGAAAAGCACTAGTGTGGAAACCCATCTGCGTGCAATGGCAGTAAGACCGGCAGAGTGCAAGGGCTTTCCAACACTAAGAGAATAACAAGGAAAGTCATGTCGATCCCAGTGCAATGTTATAAAAACTTGGGGTGTAACGACCATGTCAAAGGTTTACTGCTTAAGATGCGCAAGCCAGACTTGAGGTGAGTTGCCATTTTCTAAAGCTGCAAGAGCTTGTATAATCATAGCCTTATCGTGAGCACTGCGGGCCTTAAGGCGACAGAGAAACCACAAACAGAGGAACATACCGAAGCAACACATTGCACCAAAAATGCCTACCCCCACCCACTCTTTGAAGAAGGAAAAAGCAGAAGATATCCAATCGGTGAATTGACCCAAAGTCACAGGATCGACACGGGTACTGTTCAAGACAGCTATCTGGGTTAGTTGAGACTGGATCAAGTCTTCCGCTGCCATGGACCAATTTCCGGCCAAATATTCGCCAATGATGCGGGAGGCATTCCTGGAATCATTAAATCTGACAGAGGTTATGCATAAATGTGCACGTTGGTCAACACAACCCAAAAGCACCAAGTCGGCCAATTCTTCTACCTGAGCTTGGAGTAAATCTATTCTTTGGTTGGCAGCTAAAATCCCTGACAAAATATGTTGATTAATTGTATTTTGGGATTCAAGTATAGTGGAAGTTTGTTGAACAACTTGATTAATGGCAGCAGCAGTTTGTACTTGACTGGCCATGGCCACTCCAGCCATAACCGCTGCAGCAGCAGACACTGCCACAGCTGTCACTATAGCTGCCGTAATTCCAAAATCCCTGCGGACTCTAAGTAGCTCAACAATGGGGAATTTATCTGGGTCCGCAGAGACTGGGATTGGGACAAAAGTTGGAATTTTTATAACCACTGCTACAGTCCAAGAACCATTCCAACATTCAGATAAGAGACAGGTAACACTAGAACAATCCAGCATCCCCAACGAGGTGTTATTAGCCAAAAGGAGCAAGAACGGGGATTGGACGCAGACCATTGCAGGGGGCAATGTAGCAAAGAGCTGAACGAAACAGATGTAAGTCTCCTACCTCGTTCACTCTCCCTAACAGTGCCAGAAACATTAGCCAGCCAGCTTTTGGCTCCCAGCAATTGAGCCAATGCAGAAATATCGGCTGAGGCCCCCTTCTCATTGGAAATCAGCCATTGAAACCAGGACCAACCTACTCCTGTAGAGGAGTTGGCACTGTTGTTAAAGTTATAAACATACCTCTTAAGAGAGGGGGAAAAGGAGAAACCTTTAGCAACTTGAAGTTTCTCCCAAGAATGATCCTGACAAGGCATAAATGTTGGGGGGAAACCAAGATTAGGGGTACAGTAAGGAGAGGTCTTGAAATGAGTGGCATTGTAAGTACTATTAGAAGAAGGAGGTACTGGGATTAGTACCTTGGAGATCATAGCCAAGGTAGTTATGTTTAAAGCAGAGCTATTTGCAGGGGTCCCTGAACCTGATTGCTTCCCCGAAACTACTTGGCTCAGTACGGCACTAATAATACTCCCTGAGACCTGACTGGACCGCAATGGGTCCTCCCAGTTAGTCAAATTTTTGGTCTTAAGGCTAATGCAATTAGCGTTTCCAAGGCTGAAACAAAAAACTCCTGTGAGATTAACCTGAGATTGATTAAAAATGCTCTCCATGTCCCCTCTAGGAGAGGCACAGGGAGCAGACATCTCACATGAGGTAGAGAAAAGAGTGGGGAGGACACTAGAACTACCATGAACCAGCATCGGCATTGGCCAAGCCCGTGCCACTGCCCACCACTGCATTGGTGTCGTCTGTGCCATCGGCACCAGCACCAGAACCAGACCACGTAGCAGAGTGAAGATCCTCATCACAGGATTGCTGTGGTATCTCTTGTTGCTGGTCGGTTGATGTCAAGACTCTTCTTGTCAGGCGTTCAGGGACCCACAACGGCTCCGTGCGATCCTGGGGAAAAACACATACAGATCCTCGTGCCCATGTCAGCACGGGGTCGGGGCCATTCCATTGGCCCGTAAGAACATCCTTCCACTTAACATAGCCAGTCACAGAGGGCTGAGGGGACTCATGTCTATCAGCCACAGAGCGACCATGAATATCCAAATTCAAAAAATTAATGGTAAAGAGAGCTAAGGACAGGCGTTCTTTAGGAGTGTGTTCAGCTCCTATTCCCCCTTTTTGTTTTTGTAAAGTTTCCTTTAAGGTGCGATGAGCACGCTCAACAATGCCTTGTCCTTGAGGACTGTAAGGCAGACCATGAGTAAGTTGCACTCCCATGGTAGAACAAAAGGATGTAAATTGTCTGTCAGTATAAGCAGGTCCATTATCAGTCTTAAGGGATGCAGGAGCACCCCATGCTGCCCATGCTTCTAGGCAATGAGTAATAACATTACGTGCCTTTTCTCCCGATAAAGCAGAAGCATGAATAACTCCAGAGCACGTATCAACAGAAACATGTACATACTTGAGGTTACCAAAGTCAGGTATGTGCGTCACATCCATTTGCCAGACAACCAATGGCTTCAATCCCCGTGGGTTCACTCCATAAGTAGGGGGATGAAGAAATGTGACACAATGGGGACATTGTAATACTATCTGACGAGCATCCGCTCTTGAAATGGAAAAACGCCTGTGCAGCGTTAAAGCATTAACATGGAAATTTTGGTGAAATAATTTAGCCCCCTCTAAGGAGGAAGCCAAGCATATCAACTGGCCTCTAGTGGCTGAGTCCGCACAGGCATTACCCTGTGATAACGGACCAGGAAGAGAGGTGTGAGCCCGGATGTGCATTGGATAAAAAGGAGCAGTGCGGCTACAGATAAGCTGTTGAAGCTGATTAAAGTAAGCAGATACATTATGGGCATTACTAATAGCTCCCAAGGTCTCCAGGACTTTGAGTGCTTGTACCACATAAATGGAGTCCGAGATAAGATTAAAAGGAAAAGAACACTGTTTAAAAACCTCAATAACAATTTGCAGTTCAACCCATTGTGGATTTCCAGGAGCAAATTGATGCTGAACAGGGGGAGAATCATTAATTACATAAGCTCCCATTCCAGACTTGGAACCATCAGTAAAAATATTAACAGCCCCCGGAATTGGATTGGGTGAAGTTACCTTAGGGAAAATGATGGGATGTTCTTTAACAAAATGGAGTAATGGATGGGAAGGGTAATGATTATCAATATCCCCTTGAAACGAGCAACATAGAATAGCCCAGTTGTCTAGAGTAGCACACAAAACATTAAGTTGAGCCTTAGTATAGGGTACAATAAGAGAAGAAGGTGATTGTCCGAAAAATTGAATGCTTTGTTGAATCCCTTTAAGTGCTAACGCTGCAACAGCATCAGGATAGTATTCTAAGGATTTTCCTGGGGATATATGTGGGTGGATCCATAGTAAAGGCCCATCTTGCCACAGTACTCCAGTAGGCTGCCGCATAGTGGCAAGCACACATAACTGGAAAGGTTTATCACTCTGGAGCCTGCATAAAGTAGCATGTTGTATGGCTTCTTCTACTGTTATAAGGGCCGCTCTAGCCTCTTTGGTGAGGCTACGAGGAGAAGCAAGATCTGGATCACCCTTAAGGGTAGCATACAAAGGCTGGAACACACCATTAGGAATATGTAAATATCCCCTTATCCAATTAATATCTCCCAGAAGTTTTTGAAAATCATTCAGCGTTTGGAGATCCTGAGTTCTTATAGTGATTTTTTGTGGTTTCAATTTGTCATACCCAAGTATTGCTCCCAAATACTCAATAGAATTCCCCGTTTGAACCTTTTCAGGTGCGATATGTAGCCCATATTGAGCTAACAGCTTTACTAATTCTTTATAGGCCTCATTAACTGTCTGCTCTAACTTAGCGGCCAATAACACATCATCCATATAATGAATGATCTTGATGGAGGAATACTTATGTCTGAGAGGTGCGAGTGCCTTCCCCACATACATCTGGCACATCGTGGGACTATTAACCATTCCCTGCGGCAACACTACCCACTCAAACCTTTGATCTGGTTCCTCGTGGTTACACGAGGAAAGGGTGAAGGCAAAACGCTGTGAGTCTTTAGGATGCAAAGGAATAGAAAAGAAACAGTCTTTAATGTCAATAGCAATAATATGCCAGCCCTGAGGAATAGAGGAGAGCAGAGGCAGCCCTCTTTGAATGGGCCCCATAAGTTGCATTTGAGCATTAACTGCTCGTAAATCATGCAGTAGGCGCCACTTTCCTGATTTTTTCCTAATAACAAATATGGGAGTATTCCATGGAGAAGTAGAAGGTTGGATGTGACCCAAGTCAAGTTGTTCTTTGACTAAATTATGGGCTGCTGCCAATTTAACCGAGGGAAGAGGCCACTGAGGCACCCAAACAGGCTCCTCGGTGAGCCATGTTATGGGTATTTGAGCCCCAGTGGCCCCTAGGAAAAACCCAGACCAAATCTGTTAAGCTTTTGATGACCTTGCACAGGATGCCTACGCCCCTGTAGATGTTTTCCTAGTCCTAGACCTGGCCTATACCCCAGATTTTGCATAATCTGTTGAGACACTGGGGAATAGTCATTACTAAGAGTGAACCCCATGTCTTTCATCAGATCACGACCCCATAAAGAGATAGGTAAATCAAGTATATAAGGCTGAAAGGTGCCATTGTGTCCTTCTGGGTCCTTCCAAGATAGATGTCTACAGCTGATTTGAGGGGCTTGGGCATATCCCAAACCTCTTAGCGATTGATCTGAGAGCTGCACCGGCCACCCCTTTGACCAGTCCTTTTGTGCAATTATACTACGATCTGCTCCAGTATTTAGTAATCCCAAAATTGATTTGCCTTCTATGGTTAAGTTTAAAGTAGGACGGTCATTCATATCTAAGGACAAATAAACAGAATTCCCTCCGGTGACTCCAATCTCATCACTTGTCCTTAAAAAGGAATCAGCAGGAAAGTGGGTATGCAGACTGGGTAGAATTAGCAATTGGGCAATCCGGTCTCCTGGGGAAATAGACACAATGCCCCTTGGAGCCTCCACCATAACCTTTACTGCCCCTACAGTATCAGGGCTAATGACTCCAGGAAAGACATGAAGACCTTGTAAGATAGAGGATGCACGTCCAATTAGCAAACCTACAGTGCCAGGTGGTAAAGGCCCTTTGAACTCAGTTTCCACCAATTGGACTCCCATCTTAGGTGTTAATACGAGTCTGGAGGTGGAACAGAGGTCCAATCCCGCGGCACCTGTAGTGGCTCTCCGCGTCTCATGGGATGGCGTAGAGATGGCCATGTCTCGGGTTCAGGTGTGACATTCTCCACTGCCCCATATATTTGTGGGCCCTGGGGTCGGGGGCCCCTTCGGCCATTTTTTGGCCCAGCTGAAATAGGCTGTCCATGGATGTCCTTCACTGATCTACACTCTTTTGCCCAATGCTTCCCCTTTTTACATTTTGGACATAGCCCCGGTTGACGAAGGCCATTGGAAGGGCCACTGTGAGGGGGTCCAGTAAAATTGCCTTTTTTAGGACATTCACGTCTGAAATGACCGGGTTGACCACAATGGAAGCATGTTCCGGCACCAGGACTGCCCCCTTTTGCAATCCGAAGGACAGCAGCTGCAAGACCTGCATTAGTTAAAGGTCCTCCAATCTCTCTACACACTTTCATCCATGCTTCTATGCCCTTATTTTTATAAGGAGTGATTGCCGCTTTACATTCCTTGGTGCATTGCTCAAAGACCAATTGCTTGATAAGGGGCATGGCTCTATCAGGATCCCCAAAAATCTTTCCAGCGGCATTCACCATCCTTGCTACAAAATCTGAAAAGGGTTCTGTAGGGCCTTGTAGAATCTTGGTCAAATTACCAGACACCTCTCCTCTATTTGGAAGCGACTTCCATGCCCGAATGCAAATGTTGTTAATTTGATCATATGCCTCAAGAGGAAATCCTGTCTGTTGATTTGCAAATCTACCCTGCCCCAAGAGCATATCCTTGTCCCAATGGGGGTGTCCCGCCGCATGGTTTTGGGCGGCCTGCTCTATTGCGCCCTCTAGCACGAATGCTCTCCAGTCCAAATATTTACCCGGGGAAACACAAGCCCGAACAAGGCTAGCCCAATCAGAGGGAGTCATGCAGTATCTAGACAGACTCTCCACCTGAGTCAGCGTGAAGGCGGCATCCACCCCATAAGTGCGCACAGACTCCGCCAGGGTCTTCACAATTTTAAAATCTAAGGGTTCATGGACTCTTCCCCTGTTGTCATCCTGAAAAACTGGATAAGCAAGACCCATCTCAGTGTTAACAGCCCTCCATGTTTGGGCATGGAAAGCTCTCCCCGAAACACCCCCACCATACGGCGGTGGATCCGGGGGATCGCTTTTCTTGAGCCCCTGTTTATTTCTGTTCCCTTCTCCTACAGCTAAACTCCCTAGCTGACGAGACAGCCTCCCGAGCTCTTCCTCCTCATCCTCCTCCTCCTCTGACCCACTTTCGCATGGGGGTGTGCGCAGCGTACTGAGATCTGGATACAACCGTCTCCTCCCCTGCTTCACGCTCCGCACACTCCCATCCTCCCAAGTCACCTCACTTTCTGCCGTCTCCGATTTCTCCTCATGTAATTGCTCTAAAACCTCCTGTCCTTTAGTCAGTGCTTCCTGACATCTGCCATCTGTAAGGCAACTACGGACCATTTTCCAAAGGGGTATCACCCCACCCTCTAATATGTCCTGCTCAGAAGCAAAGTCAAGATCTTTGCCTAATTTATCCCAACTAGGTACAGTAAGGCTGCCCGAAAATGCAAACCACGCTGCAGCGATATCTATCTTCTGTAAAAATCTCTGTAAAGTACTATGTTTCACTTCCAGGCCCTTGGAACGCAACAGGCCATCTAGGGCCAGGAGAAGCGGACTTGAAGATGCGGCACCCATGACACAACAACAAAAGAAGCACAAAAAACAAAAGCGAAAGTAGAAGCGAAAGTACACAGTGCAGCTGCAATAAAATGTAATGCTCTCTCTTTCTTTACAGAGGAGCTGCCCCGCTTTGGTCACGGGTCCCACTTACTAGGGACTAACCCCGCTTTGGTCACGGATCCCACTTACCTGGGACTAACCGGTGCACCACCCCTGACTGCTGAAAGTTCTGGTTCCCGGGTCTTGGCACCACTTGTCGCGACCCCTTGCCCGCAAGGAAGACGCAACTCAGGAATCTTCTTTCAGCAGTTTATTCAGGTCCGTGATATTTCTTCTTCCTTTCTCGGATGCCCCTTCCCAGCCTTAATAAAGCATCTCAAGCCCCAATGCAAAGCTGCCGCATGGAGCTTTCTCACAGGGTGGTGAAAAATCATGTGCCAACTCTCCCAGATAAGGAGTTGTTTGTCACAGACCACAGTGGAGCCAGCGTCATCTTGTAATGGTGACCATAGCCTGCAGAAACGGCAGAAGTGGCTCACCACACCCCCTAGTGAATCTCTTGCCTCCTCCCCCAACTACCACTTCTGCAGGCTTCAGCAACTCCTCCTAAAGGCACCCGCCCTTCACCTTCCTGATCTTTCAAGACCATTTCATCTATATGTCCATGAAAAAGGGGGACAAGCACTTGGGGTCTTAGGTCAAAACTATGGGCCTACATTTACACCTGTGGCATATTTGTCCAAGCAACTAGACCCTACCATCCGTGGGTGGGCCCCTTGCTTAAGAGCTCTGGCTGCTGGACAAATTTTACACAAAGAAGCCTCTAAGCTGACTTTTGGGGCCCCTTTAACTATCCACTCCCCACATCACTTGAAGGATCTTTTAGCTTATAAGGGCCTTCAAACCCTTCCTCCATCCAGAGTTCTGTCGCTCCTCACTTCCTTTCTGGAAAACCCTAATATTACTTTCCTCCCCTGCTCTGCACTGAACCCTGCCTCACTGCTCCCAATGACTCCCACGTCTAACACACCAACTCATAATTGCTTGGAAACCTTAGATGATTTCCTCCCCTGTCATTCTTCCATTTCTGAGGGACCACTCACCAAGCCTGACCTTATCTGGTTCACTGATGGCAGTTCCTTTAGGCAGAACGGCACTCATTACTCTGGATATGCTGTAGTTTCAGCCACTGAGATTATAGAGGCCAAAGCTCTGCCTTCAGGAACTACCAACCAGCAGGCTGAACTTATAGCAGCCACTCGTGCCTGCCTTCTAGCACAAGGCAAATCCCTCACCCTTTATACTGACTCAAAATATGTCTTCCATATCTTATTATCCCATGCTGCAATATGGAAGGAGCGAGGCCTACTTACCACCAAAGGTAATGCGATCACTAATTCGGCTCTTATAACCAATCTGATAGAGGCCTCCCACTTACCCACCCAGTTGGGAGTTGTCCATTGTAGGTCCCATCAGAAGGACGGCTCTCTCATCACTGAGGGCAATGCCAAAGCTGACCAGGCGGCATGAATAGCTGCTACCACTTCCAATTATGGCCCCCTGGAGGACATATAATGGCCACTTTAGACAGCTCATCTGAAGCCCCTACTTCTTCCAGTAAGAACAAGGATCTTTTCAAGTTCCTTCATACTCTATTCCAATCCAATTCTCAGTCTTTAACCCTCTTTTTACAGAGCTTCTTCTCCCTCACCCCCTCTGACAAAGCCATGCTCCAAAATATAGCCTCTAATTGTCAGATCTGTCAGCGGACCAACCCTCATACTCCTTTAAGGCCCAAACCTTTCCCTTCCCACCAAGCCCGGGGACACATTCCCGCTGCTGACTGGCAGGTAGACTTCACCAACATGCCCACAGTACGGCACACTAAATACCTCCTTGTCTTTGTGGACACTTTCTCTGGTTGGGTTGAGGCATTTCCCACTTCCAATAAAAAGGCTTCCACTGTAGCTTCAATCTTACTGACAGACATTATCCCCAGGTTTGGTATGCCCACTTCCTTACAATCTGACAATGGCCCTGAGTTTATTTCTAGGATCACACAAAAGGTCTCTCAAGCCCTCTCCTTCAAGTGGCATTTCCACTGTCCATATCGCCCCCAGGCTTCAGGGAAAGTGGAAAGGGTAAATCGTACTCTAAAGGAAGTCCTTACCAAATTGACAATGGAATTAAACTTAGACTGGGTCAAACTCCTTCCCTTGGCTTTGCTTCGAATCAGAGCTCTCCCTAAGAAACCATCTTTACTGTCTCCCTTTGAGATAATGTATGGAAGACCTCTTATACCCCCTGGGCTGGTCGTTTCACAAGGACCTCTCACCCGAGATTTGTCTTTGCCTCTCTTGTTTCATCTCTGCTCGCAACTCTGGAAATATCAGGACTGGCTTCTTCCGGACCCAGTCTCCTCTCCAAACACTCCTCCCTTAACACCTGGGAGTCTAGTCTATTATAACACCCCAGAGGAGAAAGGGCCTCTTGCCCCAAAATGGGAAGGCCCCTATCCTGTCATTCTCTGTACCCCCACCGCCGCCAAACTCTCCTTACCAGACAACCGTCTCACTCCCTGGATTCACATTTCTAGGTTGAAGCAATATCACCAGGAGGCCCCACCTGCTGACGACAGGACCACCCCAGAGGAACTCCAAGAATCACCTCCTGAACCTCCCCTTTACTCCTGCTCTCCACACCCATCTCACCCCTTTAAGTTGCGGCTCACACGGTGTTCTCCACATCCCAATTCCTCTTAAAGAAGGCACAATGAGCTCTCCCAACACCCTAGTCTTCTCTCTCTGCTTGTTTTTTGTGCTCTGCTTATTTTCTGTTCTCTGTTGGGACTGGCCTTTACCCTCCTCTCCTACCATGCATTTATTCACTCTTTGGGAACGATACTCAGAACATGGCATGCAGAAGGTCCGCGCAGTGGATGCAACTACTTGCTTCATCCACAACTGCACCTCTATTTCCCTAAAATTGTCACCTTCAAGGACCTTCGTCCCTGGTAGCTGGAACTGGCCTTTCATTTGCTTCCTTTTTGATCAAACCAAAGACTATTGTCATTGGTGGCCTGAGATATATAATGGGTGCCCCTATTGGTCATGCAGGTTCCATGATGAACGTGGTAGCTATTCTTACCACTCACTTGGTTACCCTGAAGGGTGGACTTCTAGTTACCTAAAGTGGCATAAAGGCTCTTCATCCGATAACAATGGATGGTATACTTAAGATATACCTGACCTCAAGGTCAAACGTTGGGACTATGTTGAGTTTGCTGTCTATGCTCGGACAACCTCAGCCAGACCCACAGGGTGGATGACTGTTGGCCGCACCCTGATTATGCCACCTAAAGCAACCATCCAGGAAGTCGAACACATCAAGGAGTCAGAATCATAACTTTGAGATCTTATCCACAGCCCATCCAAAAAAGATTCAGAGCCTTCAAACCCCTCAGGCCCCCCTCCAACATGGCTCAATTTGCTACACCAAACTCTTTGATTATTAAACTCCACCCCTCTTTCTGTGCCTACTTCTCAGTGCTTTCTCTGTGCTTCACTTAGTCGTCCACTTCTAGCAGCAGTCCCATTAGCGGCAGGAAATATTTCAGCAAAAACCTACAATTTCTCTAAGAAAGGACAACCCCTACATGTGACACGTATCCCACTGTGGGAAAGTTATTCCACCAATACTTCATGTCCTTTCATCTGTTTCCACCTGCCAACAATGAATCCTTTACCCATTTGTTCCTTGAGCTATAACACCCCATTGAGCCCTGCGTTTATGCAACCTGGACATTTCCTCTGGTGTAACGGGTCTTTAAGTACCTCAACAATCAATGTCTCTGGCACCTGTTTCTTGGTTACTGTAGTTCCTCAGCTGTCTTTGTATACTCCCACCGAATTCCGGCAGCTGGCCCTACCTTCCCGCACCCGTAGGGCAGTCTTTCTGCCGGTTCTGGTAGGCCTCACTTTAACAATCTCAGTGGCAAGTCTCGGACTCTCTGGTGGAGCTATAGGTCATGCTCTGTGGGCATCCAATGACCTGCAACAAAAACTGCAGGAAGCACTCGATACCACTGCTGAGTCTCTGGGCTCCTTACAGCGGCAGGTTACTTCATTGGCACAAGTGGCTTTACAAAACCGAAGGGCGATTGATCTTCTCACTGCAGAAAAAGGGGGTACATGCCTGTTCCTCAGAGAGGAATGTTGCTACTATGTTAATGAGTCTGGGCTAATAGAAAAAAATGTTGTTAAATTGCAGGAATTATCGACCCAACTGCTCAAACCCACCTCCTCTAATCCCATAACGGGGTTCTTCCAATCCTCTCTTGCCACGTACTTACTACCTATCTTGGGGCCCCTTATTGGGATGCTCCTTTTTTGTGCTCTCTTGCCCTGTATAATGAAGTTACTTCAAACCCAATTGCAAAAAAATTCTAATAAAACTTTCAACCAGCTTCTGCTTAGGCACTACCAGCCTCTGATGACCGATGAACCCCCAACATCTCCAAGAGAACAGTTCACTCAGTGCTGAAGCTCACTACCAGGCACGATGGAATGCAATGGACATCAGACAGCGGGAGACAACGAGCTCGGAGAGCCTCTTAATCTGCCATCCTGGATTCATGAGTCTTTATGTCCTTCTAAGCTTCCTCATGGCCCTTGGCCTCTTCTCTGTCAGTCCCCCAACATGGAACTTCTGCCAAAAATTGACATTTGCTTTAATTTTTATCTTCATTCTGTTTTTATTCGCTCTGATCTTCTTCAGGTGCTGGTGACGCCATGTCCAGGCAACGCTTCCAGTATTTCCTAGAGTCTCTGTTACAGGACCAGTGGCTGATACCAACAATCTCCTCCATCCAGGACTGGTTCGATGCCATCGACAACTTGTGGCTTCAGGGAACTTTCACAGACTTCACCCCTACGGAATTAGCTGTCTATAGCCACTGGGTTTTATTTCTGGCTGCCATGATATCCCCAGACCTGCCCCCCCAACATTCCTCCACTTCCCTTTCTAGGCCCCACAGCGCCCCCGCACAGCAGGAAGCAGCCGGATCTGACCAACGGCTTCCCACTTCCTAAGAAAACAAAAAGGGAGGAATGTTGGGAAAAGTATAAACGGCAGCCATACCCCAGAGAAAAAAAACCCAACATGGCGCCTAAGCACCTCTTCTTCCTACCTTCTTCTTTTCTGCAGTGGCGCAAAAAGTTCCCACCCGTGTGAACTCTCCCACCGGCGCCAATTTCAAACCTCGCTGGCGGGGAACCTTAGCCCCAATGAGAACTAATTCCTGGGCTCTGGAGCTGATATCTGAAAGAACTTGCCAATAAACGGGTTGCCTGCCATTTATCTAAACCCTACCATCTCCCCCTTAGTTCTATATAAGCACACTGCTTTTTGCAATAAAATTGGAATTCTCCCAGCGAAGTGTCTTTGCGTGGGGAATTCTTTCACAGAGCCCAGCGATCCAGGGACGAGGCCTGGTGCATGGAGCCCGGAGCACAGCCCACAGTCAATACAGGCCTCCTGCCCTCTCCACAGAGGGGACTGGGAGCTCTAGCTTCCCCTGCTGCCAGGCTCTGCTGCCCTCGGGCCTGTCCCCCGCCCTGGTGTGGGCGAGCTCCGACTCCCGAGGCAACTTGCTCGCCTGCTGCCCACCCTAGACCCAAGTGAACTAAAAGAAGAAGAAAGACCAAGAGGGGGACACTGCCTTCCCAGGACTGGGGACCTCGAGAAACCCTCTATAAACCCGTCCAGTTCGGCTGACAGGGGACCCAGCCGCCGCTGCCCGGGGCACGGTTCACAGAGAGGCGCTGGGTTCCTTTTCTTCCCTCTAGAAATTCCTGAGCACCAGGAGTCAGACCCTCCTCAGCTGTGGACTTCTTCCTGCTGGCGCCCCATGCCTGCGTCTTCCTTGAGTCTCTCTTAATGATTATGTGACTTTTTGCACCACTTGGGGAGCAAGACAGAACACTTAGCCTCTTTTTAAAAAATAATTTTTAGTTGTGGATGAACGCAATACATTTACTTATTTATTTAATGTGATGCTGAGGATCGAAACCAGGACCTCACACATGCTAGGTAAGTGCTCTACCACTGAGCCAGGATCCCAGCCCCACTTAGCTTGTTTTGAAACAGATCAACTCTGTTTGCATAAAAACAAGCAGGCTGGGGTGAGCAGTCATGATGCTGTTATTTATTTATTTATTCGCCTTGAAAAGCACAGAGTGTTCAGCAACTATTAAGAATGAACAACTGGATAGTGGCTTTGCAGGTTTTTTAGGAAGGCAGATGAGTGCCCAATGCCTGGGATCCATGTGACTTACCTGGAAACTGGGAAAGCACCAAGGTTGATCTTTCTTTGTGCAAGGCTGCCAATCATGAGGCCACTGCAGATATTTGTGACCAGTCAACTACTGAGCCCAGTGCCCAGCTAGGTTTGACTCATTTCTGAGCTGACTCAGTTCTTCTGAAATGATTCCTGTTTTCTGCCTCCAGCCAGAAAGTCATCTCAAAATATTGATTAATTTCAGAAGGAGGAAAATAAGGTTCTAATGCTGCCATTCAGGTCCAAGTCTTCTCCAGGGCACCTGATAGGCCTGCTGTGAGCCTCCATCAAAGTGGTCAGGAATTCACTGACAAATTTCAAAGGGGCTGAAATGTCATTACTGTTTGTATAATTTTGGATTGATTAACAATAGCATAAATGACACAAACATGACAAAGGTGGAAGGTATGAAGCAAACCTCTCATTGGCAATCTTTTCTTTATTCAGTATTCAGCAGTAGAGTCAAGCAGTGGTTTACCTAGCATGGCTTATTTGGGGGACAGAAAATGGCTTAAGTAAGGATCTGGGTTACAGAAGCTTCTTTCACCATATCAATTTTCTTTCAGAAGCTTACAACATTCTTATCATGGACACTCATGCCATCCACATCTCCAAATACAATATGTCAAATCTTTCTTTTCTGAAATCTAGATTCTATTTTTTAATGTTTCATAGTCCTGCCAGTAATTATATTTCCCACCTTGGTCTCCTTTTCCCTCTATTTGCTTTCTATTTAAAAATGAAATAAAATAAACAAAGAAAAAATTAAAAAAAATATTCTGCATGTCTATATATCTCACATTTCTTTTTGTTTTGAAAACATAGCACTTGGTGGTATTTTACATTCTCTCTAGATCAGCCTGTTCTCTAATTAATAATCCTTGATTAAACTTCCAACATATTCAATGACAACCTATATTTTGTATGTAAAGGGGTGTTGAGATAAATTCTAGCTGTTGTTTCTTTGTTGAGAGCCACAGCCAGTCAGAATGATGCCTGGCATTTGCCAGAGGGAATGTTTGAAAGGTGACAGGGAATGTTTGAAAGGTTATGCCAGGGAACCATTGAGATGATGATTTGAGTTAAGCTATATCCAATTGCTATGATGCTGGATTGATTGCATTGTATATTTGACCTTTCCTGTCAGGCAATGCTGTGGCTCTTGCTGCCTTGGGCGCCCGCTAATTTGAAGTTCTTGCTCTACTTTGGAGTTCTCCTGGGGATTCCCGGAGAGTGCCCATTGCTTGGGGAAGTGCCGGAGGAGGGATTTGCAGTGTGGGGGGTTGCTGGAAGGGCCATGTGAGTGGTGTTGGCCAAAAAGCACGTGTGCAATGCTGGTGAGAGTTGAAATAAAGTGTTGCTGTTTGAACCTACAAGGCTTTGTGCCCAGACAGACTGCGGCATTTCTTCTTGATGTAAACTGTGAAGTGTATGAAAAATATGTCCGAGCACATTACTCTAAATCTTTTGTCATTTAAAATGATAGATCTCAGCCAGAGCAAAGGAACATATACAAAAATACTTGCACCAGCCTGGTTTCAGACCCCCCCACACACTAATGGAGCAGCTGACCCCAAAACAATAGGCCCAGGAAATACCCTATTCACATTCTGGTTGCATGTTAATTACTCAGCTGGGATCAGTGCAGGGAAGTAGGCAAATATCAAAGGTGCCAGTTTAGCTCAAGACATTATCAGCATATTTTCTCAATTACTATTGCTGGGAGTATTGTATTGTGGGTGTAATAATGTAGAATAAAGTAAATCACCAATACCCTGAGTGAGACCTTCCAGAGCCCTGGCCCAACTCTGCTGACCACAGTAATAACTCCACAACTACCAATTGCTCCTAAAATTTTTGTTTGTGCACTGTTTCAACTTTAACAAATTTTGTTCGAGTTACTATGTTCTGAAGTTTAAAGTTTTAGATGCAAAGGTGACTGGGCATGTGCAAATATCTGTAAACTGCAAACAAATAAATATACATTCTTTTTTCTAGGACTTTTATGGACTATGGTTTCCAACAGTCATTCACAAAAGAGGTTAGAAAAAAAATCCCTGTTTATTCCCAAGGAATCTTTACACAACACTTTTACACTGGCTACTTCACATAAACTTGCCTCAGGGATTTAATTCATGAATCAAATGAATTTCCTGCAGCCTGTACAGTGCTGTTGGAATGGCTATTATAATAATGTAAAATTGTCATGAGTGGTGAAACATGCCTGGAATCCTAGAAGTTCAGGAAAATGAGG
The DNA here is from genome assembly GCF_047511675.1 of Marmota flaviventris. Taxonomy (NCBI): domain Eukaryota; kingdom Metazoa; phylum Chordata; class Mammalia; order Rodentia; family Sciuridae; genus Marmota; species Marmota flaviventris. The sequence continues at coordinate 43,230,744 of NC_092516.1, read as the reverse complement.
CAGGAGAATTGGTAGTTTGAAGACAGCCTCATTCACTTAACAAGGCTCCAAGAAACTTAGTGAGAGCCTGTCTCAAAATATAACATAAAAAAGACAGTGGATGTGTATCAGTGGAAAGCACCCCCGGGTTCAATACTCAGCACCAAACCAAAAATTAAAAAAAATAATAAACATAAGGATTCAGGGTACAAAAACATGTAAAAAATGTTGGCAACAGCATACATTTAATAAATATATTTTTGATAAAAGTGTTAAGGTTCTTTAAAAGCCCAAAATAAAAATGCTACATAATACACTAGTAATAATTTGGGGTACTACTACAAGGTTGTACATGCCTGTACTCTCTGTGGCTTAGAAGGGTGAGACAGGAGGATCTCAAGTTAGAGACCAGACTCAAAAACTTGGCAAAGTCCTAAGCATATCAGTAAACCCTGTCTCAATAATAAATAAACAAATAAAAGTGGTGGAGACTGGGTATGTAGTGTAAGGGTCCCGCGAAACGTCGGAGAAAGAGACCACCAAGTGACCACTCATGCAATTGGCAGAAGGGGGATTTATTGAACCAGCATGCTGGGGCTCCGTGCCCACTCAAGAAGGGAAAGCAGCCCAGAGCCCCGAGCAGGGGCTGAGCACTGCTTAAGTACACTTTTTGGGGAAGGCGGATGGCTTTTTATACATCAGAACAAATCATCATGAGGCGCGGGAAAATTGAACAACAACTCCTAAACATGATTGGTTCATTCATTGGCGGGAACAGGTCAGGCTGGAGTGATAGGTCATTCCTAAGGAGGGGGTTACATTTAAACTGATTGGTCCAGGCCCTGCAATGCCTATGTGCGACCACACAGAGCCCTTATTAAACAATCCAAATAGTCAGGGGAAATATTTACTGGGCAGTTCCAAGCATTGTCTTAACAGCTACAGAAATTTCAGGTTTTGCAGGTAGCATAGAAACCTAACAATACCTAATCCTTTACATTTTAACTCAGACCTTGCAGCTTAGAAACTTTACAACACCCGGTCTTTTACCCTTTAACTTTTATGCTTTAACTTCAATTTCTTTTACCCTTACAGTAGCACATTGGTAAAATGCCCATGGGTTAATCCCTGGGTTCAATCCTCAGTACCACAAATAAGCAAATAAATAAAATAAAAGAGAGAAAGAGATAGATTGAACTTGCATGTAATTTAAATTCAAAATAAATTTAAAAAATATGGGTATATATGTAATGCAATTGAAATCCTTTTGCTGAAGATATTGCTGCACTTCTATTTTTATTGTATCTTCATTCACAGTATCTAATAAAAGGAAACAAATTAAGTGCCTTTTAGATAGAAGGTATTATCAGAAAATGCCTTCCAGCTGCTGATTATTCAACTAATGCCTTTAGAAACTACACACTTAAAATTAAAACTGGTACCTAGAAGGCAAGACTCAGATACTGGTGTTTTTTAAGTACTCCAAGATATTTGGTATCTGTGGGCACCTTTTTTCAGACTGTTCTAAAACTCAGAACGAGGTACATATGGGAGGTCAGGATGAAACCACAATATACAGTAAATTCTTCAATGGGTAATCTTAACTCAGACACTCTAATAGAAGAAACAGTTTTGGAGATAAAACTAGATTCTCTGTTTCACTGATTTCTGGGTTATGGATTCAATCCAAACATATATTAGAAAAGACTTAAGGCTACTGGTTAAAATCTATTTATAATAGGTATTGAAAATATACCAAAGGCTGGGTGTGTTGGTGCAGGCCTGTAATCCCAGTTGCTGGAGAGGCTGAGGCAAAACGATCAAAATTCAAAACAGCCTTAGCAAAAGTGAGGTGCTAAATGACTCAGTGAAATCTCATCTCTAAATGAAGTAAAAAATAACCCTGAGACTGAGTCTCAGTAGTCCAGTGTTCCTAAATTCAATCTCTAGTATCCACCATAAAAAAAAAAAAAAAAAAAAATATGTACCAGGGGGCTGGGGCTGGAGCTCAGTGGTAGTGATAGACCCAACCTGATCTTTTCTTAAAATTGGGCATCTCGCCACAAAACCATGAAAAGATAATTTCAGCTTTACTATAAATTACTGCAAATTCTGAACCTGCTTGAAATGCCTGCCCGTGCCTTGAACTCACCCATGCCTGGCTCTCTGACCAGATAGCAGCCCTCTCTGAAACTTAGTGACACCTCATAAATATTGGCCTTCCCTGGCCAGACAACGACCCTCTCTGAGGCTCTAATGGTCCTCATAAATTCTGATGTTGGGGCCAGCAAAAAAATGTAAACTACCATTAGTGTGATGCTTGTCAGAGTTCTGTTATCTGTGACCCCCCTTTGTGTAACTTTCTGGGCTATAAAGCTGGGCTTCAGGAAAGCTGGGGTGGTGTCTTGTTCCCACCATTTTGGGAGGGAGAGGCAGCCCAGCCGGTCAAAATAATAAGCTTGCTTTAATTTGATTTTAATTGGAGTCGGTGTTCTTTTCTTGCGTCCTGGTCTAACAGTAGCTAACTTGTCTGGCACTTGGCTTAATTCTCAGCACTACATATAAGTAAATAAAATAAAGGTCTATCAACAACTAAAAAATAGTTTTTTTCATAGTGTACCTATTTGTTGACAGCCTGTGACCTAATTTGCTGTGCACTTTAGTTTTTGAGATGGAAGTTGGCCATGCATGGTGGTGCATGCCTGTAATCTCAGCTGCTTCAGAGGCTGAGATAGGAGGATCCTGAATTTGAAGTCAGTCTCAGCAATGGTGAGAAGCTAAGCAACTCAGTGAAACCTTTCTCTAAGTAAAAATTTAAAAAATAAGGGTAGGGATGTGGCTCAGTGGTAGAGCGCCCATGACTTCAATCCCTGGTTTTGACTCCCAAAATATGGGACTGGGGATATAGCTCAGCTGGTAGAGTGCTTGCCGTCTAAGCATGAGGCCCTGGGTTTAATTTCCAGTACAACAAAAAACAAAAAAACAAAAAGGAAAGAAAGAGAGAGATTGATCTTTCATGTCGTTTGAATTCAAGTTAGTCCCACTTTTATTTTCCTGCCACACCAGAGAAAGGTGCTTACTGAAATGTTTGGAATGTTTCTATGGGTCAGGGCCATTTTAATTAAAAGGTCTTACATATGAAAACAAAATGAATTGAGGACCTTTATTGGGACACATAAACTACACTACCTCATTTAGAAGAGATTCTTTTTTAATGTCACCTAATTTTATTCTGCTTTATTCATATTTAAAAAGCTTGGATTGTTGGTAAAGATGGTGCCTGGGAATGTGGCTCAAGTAGTAGAGCACTCACCTGGCATGCATGCGGCCCAGGTTCCACCCTCAGCACCACCTACAAACAAGATGTTGTGTCCGCTGAAAACTAAAAAAAAATAAAAATAAAAATAAAAGAATTCTTTGTCTCTCTCTCTCTTCTCTCTCTCTCTCTCTCTCTCTCTCTCTCTCTCTCTCTCTCTCTCTCTCTCCAAAAAAAAGATGGTGCCTGGAGCATTTCTCTTCCAGGAGCTCAGGTCCATGACACTGAATGGCGTGAACTTTTAGTGGCACAATGGCACACCTCCAAATCCCCAAAGTGGCGTGAACTCTCAGCCAATAAAGAAGTAAGAGCCCACTCCCCCCTGCTCCTCCTCATCCCCGTTGAGCTCATAAATATCAACACCCTCTCCCTCTCCCTCTACCCCATCCCCCTCCCCCTCTCTTCCCCCTTCTCTCTCTCTTCTTCCCCCTTCCCCCTTCTCTTCTGTAACAGGCCTCTACAGTTCTGCTTGTTGAGTTTATGGAGCTTTTCCACCATTCCTACAAAGATGATAAATCAAATCTTTTGAAAATGCTCTCTAGTTCTTGAAGAAAAATGAAACGAAATATGGGAAAATAGTCATTGATAATATTGAAAGTGGAGTTTTGAGATGAAACAAAATTTCTCACTTTGCCAATTGCATCTGTGTGCTTGTCTCACAAATTTTGAAGAATAAAATCTATTTATTTAAGCAAGTTGAAATAGAACTCCCACCATGTGGGATGGGGAATGATACCAGATAAACTCATTTTTGTGTGCTATCTTAAAAGTTTACAGATGTTTTGCAGCAGACATGGAAAAAAATATTTAAAATAGGTTTTAGAAAAGGCATCCTGACTACCATATGGGTTCATTTTCATCTTTTCCATGACCCATCTTTCCTCTTGCAACTTCACCATGGGACAAAGGACTTTGTTGAAGGTATTCCCAAAAGTGGGCATTAAGGTTTTTTACATTTGAAATAGGCCTTAATGGTGCTCATTAACATATCTCCCAGTTAGCCTCCAGCTGTGTTAGAATGAGGTTCATTATCCTGATTACACTGTAATTTTACTATCCCTTCTATTTTATACTAATTCACTATGAAAAAAGAACCCTAGATTTGAATATGTGAACAGAGAGCTAGAAAACTAGAGGTTAATTCTCAGACCTAGGAAGAGCTAAGCTGAAGTTCTGGAATTTATATTGTTGTTCCGAATTTGTGATACTGCTTCCCCTACATTAAAAAAGCTCAGGAGTCATGAGGAGCATTGAGTTAAAATCCAGCATCAGCAACTTAATGAGGCCCTAAGAAACTCAAAGGGACCCTGTCTCCATATAAAAATATTTTAAAAGGGCTGGGGAATGTGATTCAGTGGCGGAACACCCCTGGGTTGAATTATTCCTGGTACCAAAAAGAAAACAAAACACACACACACACACACACACACACACACACATTAAAAAAAAAAAAAAAAACCTCCATAACAAGCTCTAAAAGTACAATCTCTCTTGTGCATGGAAACAACAAATGAAGTTGGGGTTCTCTTCAGATAATTATTCCAGTCTTCACCACACAATGTGGGAACATGCTGGACTCATGGCACATGGATGCCCACAAAGGGCTTTAGAGACAAGCTGAAAACACCATACAATTATGGAACAAAATGCCCAGGTTTTTAACTGCTGATCTAAGCTTCACTAGACTAGTAAGGGGGGGGGGGATGGAGGTTGATCTGCCACAGAGACCCACTGAGGAGTCCTGTGAAGATGGCCTCAGGCCTGAGCCTACACAACTCTATTTTAAAAATTCTACTTTCAAACCTGCAGTCGCACCAGGCACACACGTACAGAGCACTCCAGTATGGCCTCAAACAAGTTATTTCCCCTCAACCTGATAAATAGAATGAAGCCCCTGGCAGGATCTCCTAGCCTGATAAGAGAGAAAGGCAAAAAATATCAGGGTGGAGACCACCAGACAAGATGTTTCTGACCCCAGGGTAAATGATAATGATAAGCGTGGTAGTAGCTGAAGAAGATTGCAAGGGGGGTCAAAAAGCCCAAAATTTTATGTAAATAATACAGCTAATGAACAGGGATTCAGCCAGCCAAAACAAAGATGCACTTGAGATGGATAGCCTGATGAGGACCTGACATCACATTAGTTGTCTTCATTTCCTGATCCTCTGCATAATACTCACCACTCTCCAACTCTATGCCCTTGTCTGGACCCTGGTGAGAGCTGCAACTTCTCCCTATCATCCTCTCCTCAACCAGTCATCTGCTCCACACCAGGAAAGCCCTGCCTTGGTTTTTGTCCTGATCACCCTGGTCTGAGTGAGTGTGCATATGCTGGACATAAAGCCTAAGGCTTGAGACTTTTGAACTTAGCATGCAGAGGGAATGTCTGTAATTAGCCTGTC